>NW_026882856.1:0-44259 GCF_032173495.1 Musca vetustissima
ATTTTAAAATATTTATCCTTAGGTACTACTTAAACTACTCTTGCTTAGCCTAATCTCAAGTACAAACAACTTATCAACAAACTATTTGTTCTAATAATAGAATTTGATCTGTGGAGAATTTCCCATTGTGTGCGTCATAAAATTGTAACACCAGCAGTCTTATCAGCGTTGCATGAGGGCCTTGAGACTCTTATCTTAAAACACTCCAACGATTAAATCTTCTGTAATGCAAAATTCTATCCAACGTGTTTTGAACATGCTGACGACTAGCAAGAAGAGCTGATAAATTATATTTCTGTTCAAAGCATTTTGAACATGCTGACCACTCACAAAGGGATGACAAATACAACATTTATTTTATTTTTAAATACATTGATCCCTTGTGGTGATTTGTTAAACCTACTCATACATTCTTATATAAATTTAAAGCAATGTGAGCAGAATTATTCTATCATAATACATATTACTTATCAACAATAATGAACTATTATATACTATAATTAAGGAAATAATAAATAAGATCAGCCTCTAGGTAACAGCACCCACGATTCGTCGCAGCCAGTTTTCTATGGGACCGCGATCAAAATTTCCTCCACCTTCGTCTACTGGTTTCATCATCCCGGCAACACCATCTTCACCCATTCCTTTAGTAGACCTTCTGGCCGGAAGGGTATTCTTTCCGTTAAATATGCACATATGGCGTTCAACTCCTGCGCCTCTCGATTAAACCGCCTGTACATTTTCGTTCTCTCCTTCTCATCAAGTCTTTTTTCCCAAGACTCTATGGAGAAGTCTAACTCCATCTCCATTTTATTTTTTCTTTAACAAAAAAACTGTTCACCTCGTAGAACAGAAAATTTAGCAATTCTTGAGCTCCTTACTCAAAATATGTGATAGCTAAAAGTTTCTTTGTGCGTTCCGCAACGACCCTACCACCACCGCCGCCTCTACCCTCACAATTGCCGCCTTTGTTATTTTGCTAATTTATTACAATGTGTCGTCTACTTTAATATACGATGACATTATCAACACTTAAAAATTGTTTCAGTTTTTTCCCTCCTCTTGATGTTTTCCAACATTATATAAAGGAGGTTTGTCTCTGATAAATTTTTCCGACCAATGATACTTCTTGTTGTTGTTGTCGTTTTGTGTATATGTACATATTGTTATGCATATGGGATCTTCTTTGTCGTATTCGCACAAGTGGATAGATGGATGGTGGTACGTTCGTTCGTTCATTGTCATCAACAGCAGTGCTGATAGCAGGAGGATAGCAGCATTATGCTCTGTGCGAATTGTATCTCTACTCCACTTTGATTAATTATTACGGCCTTTAATGACTTACTTTCACATTTTCACAAGCATGCACTTTGTCTTCTACCGTCATTTGTTTTTATGGTCATAATTGTGTATGTGTGCGTTCCTGTGTTAGTATGTGTATATTCCGACAATAGTGTGGCCAATTTGTGTTAAAATCGTCTACCAAAAGTTTTTTAATCGACTCCAGTTTCCTATGAGCAACTTCGCAGTCAGCGGGTCTAAAGGAAGTGTCTTGGAGGAAAGATCGAATACCAATGATCCTTGAACAATGGTCGTGAGGAAATAACCACCCCAAGAACCCACTGGGAAGATCCAATCAAAAGAGTTCCTCTACCCTGCACAGTAGTTCTATTCCCTGTCAATACAACGAATTATTATACAGGAAACACGAGTCAAGAGCGAAAATGTCCGTCCTTAAAGCCCCTGACAATGAAGAGGATGAGATCCGGCTCTTAAGATCATTCATTTTTTTATATATTAAAAATCAACCGATCATTTACCTATTTCTTCAATATGGTAACCCGGTTCATATCATAACATTTCACAACAAAAAGTATTACATTATTAATATTGTTAAGAATATTCCATCTTCGTCTTCTTCTTCCTAGGCTGTGAAAATAATACGATATGAAATAAGTTTCAATTTAAGGAAATTGATGAATTATTCCACTTGGATATTTTTCATATCAAATGTTGTTGGTCTCCTTCATATAATCCGAAGGGAATTCATTTCGAATTGCTGATAGTTGTTGCTGCAGTTGAAGAAAACTGTCCAACAGGAACGAAAGCATACATATTTTAATTGGTAAAATCCCAATTTTCTTCCTTGATTAAAGGGTGTCATGAAGTAGAATGATAATGAGCTTATATTTGAATATGCCATGTGAAACATGTATTTTTAAAATCCACGCCTATTAAGGACTTGGAAATTTTTTTTTTTAAATCCACGCCTATTAATGCCTTCAAATAAAATATTTTTAAAATCCACGCCTATTAATGCCTTCAAATAAAATATTTTTAAAATCCACGCCTATTAGCTTACATACTTAGCTGGTTGTTACAGAACGGTTGTTCCATGGCCGTGCTTAAAAAATATTTCCAAGCGCGTCCGTCCTGGGCGCATCACCTCCAACTTGGAAGACCACGTTCCAAGGTGTTTCTACTTGGTCTTTCCATCTTAATCGTGGCCTTCCCCTTCTACGGGAACCATCAGTAGGCTCACTTTTATATGCTTTTTGAGCTGGAGAGAATGAGAATTAATTCGCACAACATGGTCTAGCCACAGTAGTCGCTGCAGCTCAATACGACTGCACATGTCGATGTTAGCGTATAAATTGTAAAGCTCGTGGTTCATTCGAAGCCGATATTCACCATCGACGCAGATCGGCCCGTAGATCTTTCGGAGAATATTTCTTTCAAACACCCCAAGGACTGCCTTATCTGCTTGCGCAAGTACTCATGCTTCAGATCCATGTAACAGCACGGGTAGTATCAGCGTCCTGTAAAGAGAGTGTGAGTTTGGTCTGGCGGGAGGTGGCCTTGTTTCTAAACTGCTAACTTAGACCATGATAGCATCTGTTGACCATCACAATCCTACTCCGAATTTCAAAACTGGTGTCATTCGTTTTATTTATGGCGGTACCAAGGTATATAAAATCTTTAACTACCTCGAAGCTGTAGTTCTCAAGTTCCACAGTTGATCCGAGTCTACTGGACGTCTTGCGCGTTGATACCCTCAGCTTGGTCTTCTCGCCGTTTAGTGCCAGAACCACTTTGGCAAACTCCTTCTCAGTTTGTTCAAAGGTGGCTGTTACCGCTCACAATGTTCGACCCATTATATCGATGTCATCGGGGTAGGCAAGTAACATGTGTTGTTTGGTGTACAGAGTGTCATTTCTGTTTACATTTGCGTCTCATTTGACATTTTCCAGCAGGTCGCACGACAAACTGTAACCTTGTCTAAATCCTCGTTCGGTATTGAAAGGCTCCGAAAGGTCCTTTCCGATTTTAACTGCTGACCTTGTGCCACTTAAAGTTATCCTGCATAGCCGTATTAATTTTGTGGGAATGTCGAACGTTGACATGGCTATAAACACTGTCGAATGCGGCTTTATAGCCGATGAATAGGTGGTATGTGTCGATGTGTTTTTCGTGGGTCTTTTCCAGGATTTGGCGCAGAGTGAAAATATGATCAATGGTGGCAGGCATGAAGTCGCATTGGTATGGTCCAATGATGCCATTGACCATTGGCTTCAATCGTTGACACAGCACACTGGATATCACTTTATGTGCGATGGGAAGAAGGCTAATTCCTCTATAGTTGGCACATACCGTCTTGTCTCCTTTTTTATGCACGGGACGCAGGATGTTTAGGTTCCCATCATTGGGCATGGATTCCTCTAGCCAAATTGTACTAATCAGCTGGTGCATGCTCCTGACCAGCATCTCACCACCAGTCTTGAATAGTTCGGCTGGTAACCCATCGGCTCCTGCTGTTTTATGGTTCTTCAGCCGATTAATTACCTTGGCTCGATAGTATACACTCTATACCGTCATCTCTTATTGGTTCTGGGTATCCTTTGCACCGCTACTATTTGATACCAAAAGCTTTTAAAAATTCTCCTTACAGATCCTCAAGACGTTGCATTTATCTGTCACCTGGTTTCGTTCTTCATCTTTACACGAGGATGAGCCCGCACCAAAACCTTCGGTTTGGTGTTTTACTCGTTGGTAAAATTTCTGGACATCATTCTGACTTCTGTAAATCTCGATTTGCTCACGCTCACGTTTTTCTTGTTATTTCTTAATTTTTCTGAAAACACGTTTCTCCTCTCTCCTTTTCTCCCGATAATTCTCCATCACATTACGTGTTGCTACTGTCTGCAGGGTTGCCCTATACGCTGCGTTTTTCACATCAGTAGCATTACGACACTTCCGATCGTACCACCACCAAGAAACCCATGGTGGTGGTTTTTGGTACCCAATTGTTGCTTTTGATGCAGTTTGTAGGGAGTAGACCATTCTTTGCCATTGCACTTCTATATTATAATCGGAAAAGGAGTGCTTTCGTCTAGAAAGTGGGTAAATTGAGCGGAGTAGGCATCGGCCACCTGTTGTGTTTGCAGCTTTTCGACGTCGAGTTTCCGTGTTGGCGAACCTTGGCTGCTACAAGGTAGTGGTCCGAATCGATATTCGCTCCTCGGATCGATCAAACGTCTAATACACTCGATGAATGTCTTCCGTCTATCACAACATGATCAATTTGATTTCTCGTTGCTTGATCTGGAGAAATCCAGGTGGCCTTGTGTATATCGAGATGTTTGAATGTGGTGCTACTAACTACCATGTTTTTTGCTGCCGCGAAGTTAATCAACCTCATGCCGTTGTCGGATGTTTCTTCATGAAGGCTGAATTTTCCGACGGTGTTACCAAAAATATTTCTCCCTCCGATATTTCCATTAAAATCACCAATCAGAATTTTAATGTCATGGCCAGGGCAGCGGTCATATGCTGTTTCTAGGCGCTCGTAAAATATATCGTTGGTCTGCTCATCTTTGTCTTCGGTCGGAGCATGGGCGGAAATGTATGTATAGAAGAACTTCGCTTTTATACGGATTATAGCAATTCGCTCATCTACTGGAGTGAATCTGGAGACGAGGTCTTTTATTCTCCTGTTAACCATAAATCCGCAGCCATATTCATGTCTCGTTTCACAGCAGCTATAATAAAGTGCGTAACCGTCTGATTTACTTACGCCTGTCCCTTTCCATCGCATTTCCAGTAAGGCAATAATATCGGCATTGTACTTATGGAGTACATCCGCCAAAGCGAGAACTGCGCGTGTTCTGTACAACGTGCGCACATTCGCAGATCGTGGTCCTTAATATGTTTGCGGGGGTGGTCAACCTTAAGGGGGTTTAGTTTTCTTTTTCTTTGATTTTTCATAGTAATAGGGATTTTCCAAATGTGGGCAACTAACCCGACAGCTCAACTCATTTTTTATAGTTCTTATGGTTGTACTTGCGGCACATATTAGCTCACTATTTCAACGGGTGATGAAAATAGCTACCCCAGGTTACACCGCGGGGAGGTCAGTGTTCACAATTGAGATGAAAGAGCCAATCATAGCCTTTGCTTGGTATCTATCATCACCCACGCCTTTTAAGGACTTGGAAAAAAATATTTTTAAAATCCATTGGAATTGGAAAAAAAATATTTTTAAAATCCACGCCTATTGGGTAATTGAAAAAAAAATATTTTTAAAATCCACGCCTATTGGGTACTTGGAAAAAATATTTTTAAAATCCACGCCTATTGGGTACTTGGAAAAAAAATATTTTTAAAATCCACGCCTATTGGGTACTTGGAAAAAAATATTTTTAAAATCCACGCCTATTGGGTACTTGAAAAAAAATATTTTTAAAATCCTCACCTATTGGGTACTTGGAAAAAAATATGTTTAAAATCCACGCCTATTGGGTACATGGAAAAAAAATATTTTTAAAATCCACGCCTATTGGGTACATGGAAAAAAAATATTTTTAAAATCCACGCCTATTGGGTACTTGGACAAAAATATTTTTAAAAATCCACGCCTATTGGGTACTTGGACAAAAATATTTTTAAAATCCACGCCTATTGGGTACTTGGAAAAAAAATATTTTTAAAATCCACGCCTATTGGGTACTGGGAAACAAATAATTTTTAAATCCACGCCTATTGGGTACTTGGAAAAAATGTATTTAAAAAATCCACGCCTATAAATGCCTTTGAAAATTTTTATTTAAAAAAAAGGCACTACTCAATCCTTTTAAAAAATAAAATTTCTCAATAAGTTCTAACTAAGCTAACTTATTGTCCCACGATGATCAAGTTATGTGCTATAAAAAGTATTCGAAATTAATATAAAACTCTCGATAATATTGCCAACTCATCATGCCAATATTAAATGGTCTGTACACGATGATGACATTTTGACACAAACATATATTCTCCGTTGCTTCTGACAAAACAAAAACGAACGAATATTATAACGATGACTCTGTGCTTTTAAGAATATTTCAACATTTATTTATTTTGACAGTGGTCTGTCTGTCGGTGGGTTGTTTGGTCCTACTTTCTTTTTACCCATTATGCCCGAGGTATAAACCTCTTATGTGCCATAAGAGAATATAATAATAATTGTCAATTCATGCGAGTAAGCTTATTTCACTTTAAAGTTTCCATGCTGTCACAGGACCCCCAGAGAGAGAGAGAGGAGCACAGCAACATTCCACAGATAATAAGTCCAACAGGACCACCTCCCACCCACCTCTTCACATATTCCATGTAGTTCCCAACAAGTACTCCAACATGTATGTATGTGGTTGGTTGTATGTTTGTTTTGTCCCGTATGTGAATAATAGTGGCATCTATCGTGTTCTTTACTTTCCGCTGTTTTTAATTTTTGTAAACATAAATTTTGTATAATTTTTAATGAAACATTATATACATCATCTGTGAAAGAAAGGAGGAGCAGTGGGGGGAAACAGTGAGAGTAAACCTCCTACGAAACGATAACACACACATACACCATTCCTGCTCCTTGTGTAAGAAATTTATATTTACAAGAGAAGGCTGTGGCCGGGTATATGTCCTTTTACAATAAAGGAAAATTAAGAAGTGGGAACCAAAATTGATGTTGACAGCGACAATGATGAGAGGAGTACACATAGAGACCAATATAAGGCTGAGAAAGTAAACGAAAGAAGAAGAAACCCCAACCCCAAAGGAGCGACACAACGATTTGTTTTGGAGTCATTGTAATAGTAGTTGTTGCTTTCAATGTTGCATGAGAAATTTATGACAATTTTCGGTATTTAACGGTGCTTTATAACATGCGTTTATTATTATTTTTTTTTTTCTTTGAAAGAAAATAAATATTTTTAGTGTAGATGTATATATGTGTTTTGTTAATATATTAACAGCATCAATGTAGTGAAATACTACCACTTATGTTGGGTTTTATAATACATCAGAATAATGATCACAGACCGACCAACCACTGATCGATGTACGGAATCTGATAGAAAACGGGCCGTTAAAGTCTGACCAAAAAGTAACCATTTTTATTAATATATAACTATCTTGTTTTGTTATTGGCTCTTCTGGACTTTTCCATTGGGATGATTGGTTAATTGCTAGATATGATCTTTTTCTGGAATTCTGGATAGACGTTGATGATGTTCAACATCTCCTGAACAATATTCAGGCGACACCAAAACACAACTAACCTTCTTATCTGAAAAAAACTGGCAAACCAATTAGGCTGATATTACCAACACAGTGAAAATAACGATTTTTTCAGACCTCTTTTTTTGAAATCTGAATCGACAAAATCCTCAATTTTCCCCCTTTAAAACATTTTGTAAGCTAACTAAAAATTTTGAAATTAATTTAAATCAAATTCCATGGTCAAAATATTTCATTGGCCTTTGACTGTTCTTGTGAATAAAAAAGAACATTGTAATAAAAATGAATGTTTTGGCCATGTCTTTTAGTGTTATTTATGAGCTATTTGAAATTTATTGAAATTGATAAAATTAGTAATTTTCATGGCGCATATTAAAATACATTCGCAAAATGTTTGGCATTCCGGCTTTAGTGTTGATAATGAAGCAAACCAAATAAAATCATTAGTCAATATTGGTGACCAAGAGGGGGAGGCTTCTTTTCTAACATTCGATCTTAAAGTGGCCAGTATTGTTTTTAAGATCATATGCAATTGGAAAAATTGACAATATTTAAGACACTAAATAAATGTCATCACCTGAAACCCGAACAATTTTTTTTTCTTCGATGGACAATTTGAAATCGGAAACGATTTGTACGAGATATAACACGCGTAAATTTTGACTGGATGAGGTACTCTATACCAAATGAATCAATCATACAAATCGAAAAACTATATGGAAGCTATATCTAAATCTGAAACACAAACTCAAGGGTTCATGTTTGGGTCATATATATATATATATATATATATGACCCAAACATGTTTGGGTCATATATATATACATATATATATATATATATATATATTTAACATAGCTGAAGCGGAGGTTCACTCCTTTATTACTCGGGAATTACTTAAGTATATGAATAATAGTGAATAGTTTTGGGTTAATTGGTCTGTCGTTGCAAACTGTTCATGATATTGACCTCCAAACTTTATTTTGGAGGAAGCCGTGTCTACTTTTATGTAAAATAATGTGTAAAAACAGGTTGAGGCGACCCAGTTTTTTTTATGTTCTCTACCGATTTGTGACTAAGCCACTCATTCACGGTCTTCGTGTCAAAGTAAAACTAGAAGCCAAAAAAAAAAGGGGAACAAGGCCACTTATGTATCATTTTTTAAAATGTTAACTGCATCTACCTTTAAATGATGCTGACATTTTGAAGCTCGATTTTGAATGTTTTTTTAATTTTTCTTCCAGCTTTAATACGCAAACAGGAATTTCTAAAATTCGATCATAAGATTATTGTGGTCGCGAATCTGCGTAATTTGATATGTATTTTGTGTATGTAGTATGCACAGCTTCAGAGTAATACTCATCCGAAGTTTAGAATTTTGTGCGATCAAATTTCTAAAAACCCTATTTTTCGGGCCAAATTTTTAGATCTGTCAGTCGAATGATATGGGTACCCGCGATCAATAAGGTTTTTTACGTTTCGGGTGATATAAAATCTTCTTCGTGAAAATCCATCTACTAGAACGGCTGGAACTGGCCTTCCAAAAGCACGAAATTTGGCAAAAAAAATTTGCAAAAACAAAAATGTTTTTGAAAATATCGCGGATTTATTTGCGTTTTCTGCGGATCATTTTCGCTTCAATAAATGACCTAATACGGATTTTGATCTTTTTCAAAAAGATAACTTTAAAAACTTCAGCCGAAAGAGAGATGTACCCAATTTATGTCAAAAATAGTGTGGGCTGGCACATCCATGGTTCTTAATGGACCACATTGAAATCGGTATAGATCGATGTATTTTTTTTAGGGCGCACACCGAAATTGGATGCGCGTTATTGGCATATGAAGTTTTCGGAAATTATTCTCGTTTTACGATTTTTTGGGTACTTCAAAGCAACGTGTGGCACATCTTAGCCGTCAAATGAAATTTCGCAAAATATATATGGATTGGAAGATAAACTTCAGTACTTCCTGGAAACCGCATGCGCATCAAATGATTTTGAGAATTACGTGATTTAGACGCAATTTAAAATGTATATTTCATAATATTATTTTATTTTAAGATTTATTCCTCTTTATAGAACCCTAAGATTTATCGGAAGGGTCTTGATATAATCCGCAAGGCGTATACTTATACACAAAAAGTGATTATTATATATGCCAATTTTTCGGAAAATTCGGGTAAAATAGCAGAATATTCCCAACCTTTTTTTCTGATATTTCTTGTATAAAATTAAAAAATAAATATGATGACAATATTTTTTTTTGAACCAAAAACAAATATTTTTCTTCAATATCTTGTTTTGTTGTCGCTGTGATTTACAAACCGCTACACGGACTTGTGTGATTTTGATATCAGTTGATTCATCATGGTGTTCAGATTATGTAGATATTTTTTAAATAATTTTTAGGTGTGTGTATGTCATTAATATAATGAAAATATTGACGTAATCTCCTATATTTTTATTATTTTTCTATTTCGCGAAGATGTGCAACTTTATCTCGATTATTATAATATATTCATATTCTTATTTTACGGAGGAAGATATATATCAACGTTTTTGGTCAATATAATAAGCGGCGTAATTTTAATATTTTTTTTCTTATGCCCAAAATTAAAACCTCGATAACTTTTGCGCGCATCAACCAAAAATTTGATCGCGAACGGTTTCGGAGTCAGAACATTTTTCTCTATATGTGTACCAAAAATCATTGATGTGCCACAAAAACAACAAAGCTGATTTTTTGAAAAAGGGAATATTAAAAAATTGGCAATATTGGCCATATATTGTTCGAATTTAATCAATTATTATAATCCCATTATATGTTTTGTTCAAAATGATGACAATTTGTGTGACAGGTATCAGAACGATGTGGTTTAATTAAAATTTTTCCAAAGTCCACCCAATTCGGATTCTCTATTAGCTTAATATGATATTTATAAATTTTAAAAATGTTTATCATTCGTGGGCTAGGTGTCAAAATTCAGTCCCAAGTTATTTGGGTTCTAAAACAAACATTTCGGTGAGGAGCTTCTTCGTTTGTACTACAAAGTAGATACCACAAGTCATAGTATATTGAAATTACAAAAAGAGTGTGCCTTTTCGAAAAAATCACCTGCAGATTAGTTCGCCTAGTTTTGTCTACATTGTCTACAAAACATTTTTCCAAATTAAATTATCAATTAATTTATAATATAATAAGATTACCTGCGGCCAAAGCCAATTGATAGGAATACATTAATTTGCTTGCCTCCAATTGGTTAACAAATTACTTTACATTTTCTTCCCATGTTCAAATAATTGCAAATAATACATTGTAATAGAGGTCCTCTTAACTTTTTTTCTTTCAAAACTGAAGATCAGCACATTCAGCAAATATTCAATGGCACACATTAAATGTTCATCATATTTTCACTTTATTACACACACACGCATCTCGGAATTATACACGTTAGATATCATACAATACGTTTCTTAATCAATATTTTAATTATTTTCGATTGTATTTTTACAGAAAATCCAAAGTAAATTGTCTTTTGAACGAAAGAAAATTAAGAACTGAAAAAAATATGTAAACAAGTGCAGTGTTGTACTAGTTGTCAAAAATACCTGTACTAAAAATCTAGATCCTTAAAGTAGGCTTCGAAAATTTTAATAGAAGACTGTTAAACGCTTGAAGAGCTGTTAAACGCTTGAAAGGTGAGATATAGGGGGCAATAATTATACCATACTATCATTATTTATTAATTTGTTGTATTATTAAGAGAATTTTTTAAATATTGCGAAACAAAAATTAAGGACAAATAGTTTTTTTTACCAAATTCATGAGTACATTGCTAATATTTGCCCAAACAATGTATGCTTATAACTTTGTGGGTCCACATAGCCATATTTATAAATATGACGATGAAATACATTCCTCCAAATTAATGGCTATAAATCTGAGGGCATCTGAAGAATATTCACACTTCTATTTATAAATCTGATGGCCCTTCAAAAATATTCTGTAAAATCCAACGCGTTGTGACATTCCCATACCCTTTTAGAAATCCTTAAAAAAGGCATGCCTTTGGGTCTTCTAAAAGCCGTATAAAATTCCGCAAAATCCCCGCCATATTATGACTTATTAGCCACCTAAAATTCTTAAAAAATCCACGCCTTATTATGTCTCGATAGTCATCATATCAATCGAAATATTTTTTTTCTATGTTCACGCCTTAACACCTTCTAATATCCATCTAATTATACCCTCAGCCTTATGGCCTCATCGAAATATTGGTTTAGACCACATGATTCTTTGGACCAAATCCGTTTCAGAAAATTTGGATTTCATTCCAACTTTGCAAAACATACTATTTTTTCCTCAGTTCAATTTCGAAGACCAATTTCGACCAAACCTTGTTATACCTATTAATTTTACCAAGCCTAAATGAAGTCCGAAAACGGGGCCTACTGGTCAACACCTTCTGGTAACCTTCTTCAACATCTTCTCCCACACAAAGAGTCAAAATTTTCAAAATGTATAAATTTAATATCTGGCGAATGGAATGTCAGATTTGAACCAAACTTTGAACAAAGCAACTACCCCAAATCCAATTTCAGGTGAATGGAATGTTTGATGTGAACCAAGCCTTGCACAACGTATTGTCTTTTCCAAGCCTAGATCAAGTCCGAAATGGTCAACATTTATAAATCCAATATTAGGCGAACGAAATGCCCAATTTGAAACTAACTTTTGAGACTTTTTAGAATCTGTAAAAATGTTTTTGATAATCCAGGCCTTTTAGATCTGTATTTTTTTTAAATAATGCACGTCTTGAGACCATTTATAATCTAAAAGAGTACTTTTAATAATCCACGACTTAAGGCATTTTCGAATCTATGAAAAAAGGTTTGAATAATCTACTCTTTAAGACCTTTTAGAATCTAAAAAACCGTGAATCCATGCTTTGAGTTTTAAAAATCCATGCATTGAGACCTTTAAAATCTAAAATATGTCTTTTAAATATATAAAAATGCTTCTAATAATCCTTGGCACCTTTTAGACCACCCATTGGGCCCTTTTAATATCCACCTATTTTTTTCAATATCAGCCATGGGTTCTTTTAATAACCTTCTAAAATTCTTTACAATTTCTTAAAAAAAAACATGAATTGCTACCATATCAACACCTTACGACTTTTTAATTACTGTTTAAAATTCCTTAAAAATTCACGGCTTGAAACCTATAAATAGCCATGTAAAAATTAAAATAGCCGAGTCTTGGAAAAGTCTAATAGCCATTAAAAAAATCTAAATTTCCTGAATTGAATTCTACTCATCCTATTATTCATGTGGAGGCATTCCTTCAGTTAGTTTGTTGCTCTCACTTGTTGCCTACTTTTAGGCGCCATAAATAATACTAATTCTCTTTGTATATATTACAACTGTGTTTCTTGTTTACCTTTTTGCTTCAGTTGAAAATAATTGTCTTGACGAATTGGTGAAATTTGTGAAAATATTTTTGGAATAATTGTGATAAGTATATATTATAAAAAAATTAAGTGAATACTTTATCAAAAACTTATTTCCTATGTAATACGTGTGAAATTCTGTGGAGAAGAGTGCGGGTCCAGTGATATTTGTTGGAAGCGGTGCAAGTTCTTTGAAGAATACAGGTAGGGTAGTAGATTGTCATAAATATAGCAGGAAAATTAACTGATTCTTTTCCTTTTAGGTAATTTGACTCAATATAATCGTAGAAAAAAATTTCTTACTAATGTGATAGTTCTACTGGTCTAAGAAAAGTGGCTGTGGTTCCCAAACCAAATGGGAATATTTTAACGTACATTTAATTATCGTGGTATCTCAATTAAAAACAAGGACACCTGTTATTAGGCCATATATTGGTATATTAAAAGGTAATATTTCTTATAAATCTATGTGTGTCGTATAAGTATATGTCGTATTCCATATTTACGCTCCTTATTGTGATGTCAATATTAATAACATTACAATATGCCTACGCATGTACATCCGACCACATAATCAATATAGTTAATGTCAGATTAAAGGCCAAAAGTTATTTTTTCAATAGCTGGTAATTTCCGAAGAAAACAAATCGTCAAATTATTTTTTATGGAGTGCAGATCACATTTTTTCAAATTGGATCCACAAAATATCATCACAAATAACTATACATGCAAACCCTGTTAGAACACGAGCTTATGACGACTAGTCCTCTACTACGATATATACATGGATTACAAATTTTATTGGACAGGTGCACAGATAATATTTGTAAATTTCCTATAAAAAGTTTCATTTTGAAAATATGTATAGAGTCACTTTCTGAGTCGATCCATGCTAAATTGTAAACCAAGTACAGGACGCATTCATGACCGAATTGGATGAAATATCACAAATGGTCACAGCCCACTTGTTTGGGCCGAAGACGAACCCTATTAAAATTTGTGAAAATCGTTTCAGATTTTGATAAAGCTCTCTCTACTCTGTTCGATTTTATGTAAATGGTGATTGAGACAAAATTATGCATAACCTATTTTTTTGTGCCTGCAATGACATGTGTTAAGTTTCGTTTAAATCGGTACGTATTTATATATAGCAACCATTAATACTTTCGTCCGATTATATGTAAATGGTTCACCAAAAGTTCTTATATTTCTTTCGACTTTAACGAAATGGAGCATAGCGTATTAAATTGAGCTTAGAATTTTGTGTGCCAAGATTCGCTGAAATCGCTTGAGATTTAGATATTGTCCCAATATGTATGTTCGTCAGGTTTTAGCTAAAAGGTGCACACAATGTTAGACCGATTGACACAACATTTTGCACAACGTACTGGTTCGGATTCAGATATAGCTCCCATATATATTTTGCTCCGATTTTAGGCAAATGATGTACCAAACTTCTCACGATTGTCAGATTGACAAGAAATTTTGCACAATAAAAAAATAATATTTTGCATAGGATGACAAATATCACGTGTACGGATTGATTGACGTCGGTTCACACATAGAATCAAATCAAATATTTAATTGCGTCGATTTAAGGGAACCATGGAACCCCCCCCCCCCCCCACCCTTTCTCAATTTTAATTTTTCAAGATTTTCAATGGGCTGGTAAATCAATACCAATGCTTGTTAAGGTTTGTAACTTTGCACATATATATTTGAAGATTTAAAAGAGAAGAAAAATAATGTACAAAAAAGTTTGTTATTGTTTTGTTGTTGTTTTTTGTAATTAAAGTCCTCATTTTTAATGGCTGGAACTGGAACATCGAAATCCGAAAATTCCAACGGTGTTAGAAAGAGTACATGTCTGGCTTTCGTATGAACTAGGATTATTGACTTCGCTCTAAAATGAACAAAATGGCGCACCTTTGAAAAAAAATATTTTTGGAAAATGGCCGATTTTTGACCAAAAACCAATTTAAAAAATAAGGAAGATCTTCACCGATTGGCTTTATCCTAGTTCATACGATAGCTATACACTCACAGAGAATCGTGTAAAAATTTGGAATCGATTGGGTTATTAATTTTTGGAGTTATCGTGCCCGCCATTTACAAAAGAGAAAAAGGCGTTTAAAGTTTGAGAAGCCCTTTAGCCGCCACTTGATGCTGACACAATAAATCGGCTATATCTTCAAGAGTTCTTGAGATTTTCACTTGAAATTTTGTAGGAACATTCTTGAATTGGATTCGAATTAAATCAAAAAAAAAAAAAAATGAGGGGTGGGTCCCCTTAATGACAATCATCCTTCTAAAATGAGACATTTGTCAGGATGCATCATTTGAAAATAAACAAAGTGGCGAACGGTATCATTCAGTCGGACTTGTCCGAATATACTTCTTCACTGACTGGTAAAAACTTAAAAAAAACAGGAGGCTGTTGTTGATGCAGTTCTACGGGTTTTCGCCAAACACCCATGGTTGAAAGAATGCAAAAATCTGATTGATTTTTATCAGAACAATTGAATTGGTCCCTTCAAGAAACCCTGGTAATTTTTATATCTTACATCTTAAGTTTTGTGATGCTTTAGAATACAGGAATCTTTAGACTATTTCCGTTCCATTCAAAATAGAGTCACGACAACTCTCTTACGGACAAAGCGATTTATTGCAAACCCTGCGCCTCATATAGAATAAAATTATATGTAGATTTATGCACGTCCATCTACATTTTCGTCTGTTCCCGACAGTTCAATATTGAAAATGGCATATATCGTTCCTCACTTTTAAACATGGTACCCCGCCTTATTCGTTTTTTTAACATTTATCAATCGATTTTACTCAAATTTTATAGTTTGGATTCTTGGGAGAATTGTTTGGATTAGGAGATATTTTGGATTGGGAGGAGAATCTCCCTACGAAAGAAATAAATGAATAAATAAAATAATAATAATAAAAAAAAGTTTGATTTTAAAGAAAATACACATTGTAATGGATTACTTACCAATTTCAACTCTTAGTTATAAAAAATACATTTTAACGCGGTGTTTTGTTTCATATTAAGTTTTTTTTTCTAATTTATTTAAATTTCCACGCTACACTTTTTTTTTACTTATCAATAATGAGATCAAGTCATTTAATTAGATTTGACGTTTTTCTTTGGACGAATATATGTTTGATAATAGAAATTGCTGAATAAGATCAACATAAAGAAACATTGACTAAACGTCAATATGATAATATTTATATTCATGTTACAGTAATTGTTGAAAAATGGTAATGCCTGATGAATTACGAATATAATGAATTGCGTAATTTGCATAATGGTCATACGTTTCTTCCATGGTGTCAAATCAATGTTGAGTTTTAGGGCAGCTATAAAATAATAGGCGTACATAATGACATGAATGAATGAGTTCAGTACACCGATCATCGATACATGTGATGCTGTAAAAATAGAAGGAACATGTTCATGACAGATTAGATTAAAAGAAGGGGTATGGATATTTATTATAATCAGAATTTTGGGTATTCTTTGAGGATACTTTCGGGTCTGAAATTATGTCTCATTCAGCTCTTCTATGAAGAAGACCTTCAGCTCTTCTATGAAGAATACCTTCAACTCTTCTATGAAGAAGACCTTCAACTCTTCTATGAAGAAGACCTTCAGCTCTTCTATGAAGAAGACCTTCAGCTCTTCTATGAAGAAGACCTTCAGCTCTTCTATGAAGAAGACCTTCAGCTCTTCTATGAAGAAGACCTTCTGCTCTTCTATGAAGAAGACCTTCAGCTCTTCTATGAAGAAGACCTTCAGCTCTTCTATGAAGAAGACCTTCAGCTCTTCTATGAAGAAGACCTTCAGCTCTTCTATGAAGAAGACCTACAGCTCTTCTTCTATGAAGAAGACCTACAGCTCTTTTTCTATGAAGAAGACCTACAGCTCTTCTTCTATGAAGAAGACCTACAGCTCTTCTTCTATGAAGAAGACCTTGAGCTCTTCTATGAAGAAGACCTTGAGCTCTTCTATGAAGAAGACCTTGAGCTCTTCTATGAAGAAGACCTTGAGCTCTTCTATGAAGAAGACCTTGAGCTCTTCTATGAAGAAGACCTTGAGCTCTTCTATGAAGAAGACCTTGAGCTCTTCTATGAAGAAGACCTTGAGCTCTTCTATGAAGAAGACCTTGAGCTCTTCTATGAAGAAGACCTTGAGCTCTTCTATGAAGAAGACCTTGAGCTCTTCTATGAAGAAGACCTTGAGCTCTTCTATGAAGAAGACCTTGAGCTCTTCTATGAAGAAGACCTTGAGCTCTTCTATGAAGAAGACCTTGAGCTCTTCTATGAAGAAGACCTTCAGCTCTTCTATGAAGATGACCTTCAGCTCTTCTATGAAGATGACCTTCAGCTCTTCTATGAAGATGACCTTCAGCTCTTCTATGAAGAAGACCTTGAGCTCTTCTATGAAGAAGACCTTGAGCTCTTCTATGAAGAAGACCTTGAGCTCTTCTATGAAGAAGACCTTGAGCTCTTCTATGAAGAAGACCTTCAGCTCTTCTATGAAGAAGACCTTCAGCTCTTCTATGAAGAAGACCTTGAGCTCTTCTATGAAGAAGACCTTCAGCTCTTCTATGAAGAAGACCTTCAGCTCTTCTATGAAGAAGACCTTCAGCTCTTCTATGAAGAAGACCTTCAGCTCTTCTATGAAGAAGACCTTCAGCTCTTCTATGAAGAAGACCTTCAGCTCTTCTATGAAGAAGACCTTCAGCTCTTCTATGAAGAAGACCTTCAGCTCTTCTATGAAGAAGACCTTCAGCTCTTCTATGAAGAAGACCTTCAGCTCTTCTATGAAGAAGACCTTCAGCTCTTCTATGAAGAAGACCTTCAGCTCTTCTATGAAGAAGACCTTCAGCTCTTCTATGAAGAAGACCTTCAGCTCTTCTATGAAGAAGACCTTCAGCTCTTCTATGAAGAAGACCTTCAGCTCTTCTATGAAGAAGACCTCCAGCTCTTCTATGAAGAAGACCTTCAGCTCTTCTATGAAGAAGACCTTCAGCTCTTCTATGAAGAAGACCTTCAGCTCTTCTATGAAGAAGACCTTCAGCTCTTCTATGAAGAAGACCTTCAGCTCTTCTATGAAGAAGACCTTCAGCTCTTCTATGAAGAAGACCTTCAGCTCTTCTATGAAGAAGACCTTCAGCTCTTCTATGAAGAAGACCTTCAGCTCTTCTATAAAGAAGACCTTCAGCCTCTTGCAAAAAGATATTCCGCCCTATGCTGCGAATTTATTTTCGAAAATATATTCCTTCTCAAAAATAAAACTACTTACCATATGCTTTCGAAACATACAAATGTGTACCGTATATCATTCCAGCATGATGGTAGACATGTAGAAAGCTAATTTGATTGTATTTTTTGCGCATCAAAAAGAAAACCTGTAGAAAAATACTGTTCTTATGAAAACAAACCATTCCTTTTAATCTGAATCATTTTTGACCCACCGTATCAATGAGATCCAAATATTTCGACAAATAGTATAGATATGCTGGTCGAGTGCCCTTCATTGTTAACGGTGAGAAATCCTCAGGATTGTAACCTTGACATTTTAAGCTAAAATCCGGTCGCAGATAAGTATAACGCAGGGCTTCGTAGAATATGAACGCATTTAAAAGAACTTGCATTGCATTGTAGACTTGCATAATACGTTCCACTTTATAGGGTTTACGATTTTTCATGAATTCTGGCCCCAATTTGCATACAATTAATACATAGAAGAAAAATATTGTAATCATAAATAGTGGACTAGCCAGCGCTGGATTCGATATAATACGTTTATCTGAAAAAAAATAAAATATTTATTTAAATTTACGAATTAAATATAAGAAAAAAATTAAAAATTGCAGATTCTGGATGTACATATTTAAAAAATATATACGAGACAAAACTGGCATTTTGCCATTATTAAAAAATCTACTTTTTTAATTGGAATTATAATATCGAAAGCTGTTGTAGACAAATTCGATCAATGCCAACGGAAACATGCAATAACAAACAACAACAATTAAAATGTTAGTTTTATATAAAATATTAAATAATAACCTGTGTATTATATCACTAATCCGGAAAATTCTAATTTGTCATTTATTTAATATAATGTATATGCATATGCATAGACTATAGTAAAGGTCAGTGGTGTATGGCGCATCATTTTTGCATATTTTATTGAAAAAGTGATTTTTGTAAAATTACGTCAAATTTGACATTTGTTTTTATTTTTTTTTTTCCTTTCCTCCATTTGCAATTTTGCTAGTCAAAACAGACAATAAACAGTCTGCTGTTCTGGGAGGGGGCGACCTACATGGAACCCTTAGTGCTATACATGATAGTCTAGAGGAACAGAGGAGTTCGACCAACTGGACAGAATTGTACCGGAAGTGCAAAGTGGGGATACACTTGCGGAAGAACTGCTACAAAATCACACCACGGTGACTCCGGCCAAGTCTACACAGGATGATTGCTGCGGCTCCAACAAAGGAAGTTTAGACTCTGTTGATCAACCAAATGCAAGTCTGATTCCTGTGTCAGCACATGTCGACAATAAGCTCCAAAGCTTCAAAGGCCGGAACTGCTCGAGAAGCATCCGAGGCGAATCGTACCTCCGCAAATTCGTTTAGTTTAGACTCTGTTGACCAACCAAATGCAAGTCTGATTCCTGTGTCGGCACATGTCGACAATAAGCTCCAAAGCTTCAACGCCCGGAACTGCTCGAGAAGCATCCGAGGCGAATCGTACCGCCGAAAATTCGTAGGGCGAGATGTGAATTTGCTCCCGGAGAGGGAGGTTCATCTCATTAACGGCAAGATGAAATTCGTAAGGAAATTCGAAAGAACCTAACCACATGATTTTCATCGTGAGCTTTAGATGGACAGGATCTTCCTCCCGAAACAAGCAGTTGTTCGATCAAAAAACTCTTAAGGAGACTTCTGAATCGAGCAACGTAGTACAATCGGCGTAGTACAAGTCTGGCAAGAAACCGTCTTCTGGAGGAACGAATACTGCCCCACAGTACAAACTGCGGAGAAGAAACCAAGTACAGCGAGGCAATCAACCTCCTCTGGAAACGATAACTCCAAGGCAATCAACCTCCTCTGGAAAAGATAACTCCAAGGTTCATGGTCAAAGGCACAAAAAATCATACGACAGACTGGCCACTGTAGCATCTAACGAAGACATCCTTATTATAGGCTTAGTGGCAGTCACTGGTTGCTCTTTGAAACAAGCCTTAGGTCGGCTATCGTCTGTGGCTCGGATCAAGGGGATCGTCTTGGCAGTGCTTTCATGCAGAGGGGTGCTAAAGTAATAAACTGCTTAAACATGAAATCGGGAGACTTCCTTGTGAGAACGGTGGACGCCTTTGACGCGCTTTGGAAAGGGACTATCCTTGCTGCGGTCTCCTTATCTGAGATCTCGTCTAAACGGATTCTTTTAGCCTGGGATCCTCCACCTTCTGTGGACAAAAACCATGGTTACGGCTTCCGCACCCTTCATACCTGCTGGTCGAAGTAACACCGTACTTTCCTGTAACATAGGGAAGCTGATTGGATTGGTTTCAGGTTTGTCAATCTCCGTTCAGAGATCTGCCTATTCCCTCTGAACCACGGTTACTTGAGAGAAATTACCGTAAAATCATCGCTACCCTTGAGTTCAACAGCCTTGACCATCGAGAAAATTTGGTTAGACGACCCGAAGCAATGCAATAATGTCACCGGAACATGTACATAGTGGGCAACGGTTAAGTCACTCTCGAATCCTGAAAGATTACAAGACGGCAGTCACATTTAATGACGTAAATGTGACAGACCCGAAAAGGTGCGCGTGTTAGTTTAACCGGGTATCCGTAAGATTCACAGCACAACAAAATCGTTCCACGCCATTTCCACACATATTAGCAGAGGACTTATCCAGAACAGGCCATGCTACCCACAGTTTTGGTCGCACTTGACCTATAGAAGGCCTTCAATACCGTCAACCATACCAAGCTGTTCGAGGGCATGGACAAGCCATATCTCCGACCGTGTTTGTAACGTTGGATAATCAACTATATGTGTGGACGCCATTCGTTTGTGGAATTCAGAAACAGGTAGTCGAAAGTCACTCTCGAATCCTGGAAGGAAAGATGAAAAGACGGTTGTCACATTTAACGACGTAACTGCGACAGACCCGAAAAGGTGCGCTTGTTAGTTTAACCGATAATTTATTCAGCACTCCGAGAGTGACAGAGCGAAAAGAAGTGTAGTACGTCGCATAAGGGCACTTCGAGCCACCATAATTTACTAAGGTACGGGTACAGACAAAATACGCATTATCATGCTTAAACAGATGGATGATCCCGGATTTGAGTATTTAACATCAGCCCTGTCTTTAACCACTCACATAGCTACTGAAGCCTAGAAAATAGGCAGGGTGTCCCGCTACTGAAGCCTGACAAGATGCCAGCATGGGCCGATTTTACTTCTTTCGCCAGTAACAAAGAAATTTGAAGCGATACTTCTCCCATTGTTGAAAATAATCTTTCGAGTTGCCTAACATCAGCATGGATTACGAAATTCACATATTAGCAGAGGACATTTCCAGAACATGCCGTGCAACCGAACAGTCGAAGGCCTTCGGTACCGTCAACAATGCCAAACTGTTCGAGGACATAGTGAAGACAATGCCCGACAGTGTTTGAAACGTTAAATAACTAATTATATGTGTGGACGCCATTCGTATGTGGAATTCAGAAACAGGAAGTCGAAACAAGGAGTTCCCCAAAGAGTTATATATACGGAACTGTTTAACCTCTACTTTTCTAATATTCCACAACCACCGGACGGCATCGTAATATATGCGGATGATTATACGATCATGGCGTCGTCATTTTTGAAATTTTAAACTTCTACATAGCTGATCTCATAAATTATTTCCATCTGGAGAACTGATTCCGACCACAAACTACCCCAAGACACTGGGAGTAATGTTCGACGACCTTTGCAAGTTGTCTGCGCAAGCCACAGCTTTATGCGATTAACTGAGAAGTAGGAACAAGGTCCTCAAGTCGTTAGCCGGCAGCACTTGGGACGCTGACAAAGAATCCTTGTTGACCTCTTAAAAAGCTGACCGGCCTAGTGGTAAACTATGCGGCGCAAGTGTGGTTTGCGCGATACGCAGTGTAAGAATATCCAAACCTGCCAGAATGCTGCCCTAAGAACTTCAGCAGGGTGTCTTCATATGACTCCAGTGGACCATTTTCATGAGGAGACGAAGAACTTACCCGTCCATCGACACAATTATATGTTGTCAATGCAGTACTTGATTGGGTGTTATCGTCAGGAACACCCTTGTTATAGGCAGAACTCCCCCGACCAGGAGAGATCTTCTTGATCTGGATAAGGAAGTCCAAAAATATAAACGTGAGCTTCTACATCGAGAAGCCTAGGTCTGAATGGTATTCAGGCAGTAGAGCAATATCGTGTGCATACCATAATCGGAGACCACAACCCTCCATCGCAGCAGAGGAATGCAAAAATATAATACCTATCATTTATAAGCGGAAAGTACGAATTCCAAATAAATATTATATAATTGTTATTTACTTCCTTTAGTACATGCAGAATTTTTATATCAAGAAAGGCCGCCTGATTTTCCACACAGTTCAATACTTAACGTCTGGCTAATACTGAAAGAATTGTTATAGTATTTGATTGTATATTTTATGACGTTGTTATATTTTTTTGAAATGTTCGACGTTTTCCTGACTGATTAGCTGAAAATATATGCCCAAGGCTGGCCATCAAATGTTCTCAGTTTAGGATTATATTATGAGTCCGTCCGCTTCATATGAGATTCTACAATTTTCACCATGTATGCAGGAGATAACAGGACTTGAATAAGAGGACCCATATTCGGATTTAATTAAGCCATTTTGAATATTTAGCAATGTTGAAATCTCAATTGGTAACTAACTTCACTCAACATATTTTCCAGTTTGGCGCAATAAAACACTAGCCATCACCGAAATTTTGTAGGTTCTGATATTATAATGCTCCTTTTTTAGGCTAGAGATGTATTGAAGGCCATATCACAGACGTTTGGTTTGTTTATAACACTTTTTTTCGATTTATATTATATATTTAACCAATGTTCTATCAGTAGGCCATCCAAAAATGCTTAATTATTCACATGAGTTACTTTTTGTTTTACTTCAATGACAAATTTCAGTTTTGTTCTTTTTATTTGCAATTGGGGACATTTAATTCCACAAGTTTCTCACTATCCACACAAATACATGCCTATATATAATCCAGTAAAGATATCTACAAGGAACTGTCGTATAGGTTGCCACATTTTGTTCTTTCTTTTCTTTTATTTTTTTCTTTTTTATTTCAATATCCGATTCAGTTGCGTATCGATCCAAAGAACTATTCCAACTGATTTGCAATATGAATTTTTGATATTCGGAATATTATATAGTGCTACAGGTTCGGGTGCTAAGGCAAAGGTTTAGACTGCGGAAAATGTCATAACGAAATACCCGTTTGCAAATAAATAACTTAGAATATGTGTGTGCGAGAAACAAGCTAAGAAAGAAAGAAAGCAGCAAATGAATTTTGAATTTTTATTGGAAATAATAAAACCACAAATTATTAAACCAATTTGTTTATATAAATTAGTATATATATATGATTAAAAAATTATTCTGGATTTTTTGATCTTTGAACATAACACATTTATTATTATTAAAGGGTCGAATATTAGAAAACGAAAGCCTTGTAAGTAGTTTCGAAACTGATCGGCTAGCTATTCGGTATATTTCCCATATAGCGGAAAATGACAATGAGAATTGAAAGCCAATGCTAATGTACCCATGTACTGTGGAATCTGCAATGCACGAACTACGAAGTGGTGGAACTGTCTGAGCCTCAAGGCGACATCCAGTAAATTAGACAAGGTACAAAGAGCCGCCGCGATTTTAGTTACAGGAGCCAGAAGGAGTACGCCACAAGCTGCTCTGAACGCAATGCTGTACTTCAAGCCTCTGGGACTCAGCATTAAGTGTCAGGCCGCGCGCAGCGCCCTAAGGCTGCATGAACAAAAACTCTGGCGGAACTGTACCTTTGGGCATGGTAGTATTCTGAATGAACCAGGTATGGCATCGGACCAACGCGCTAACCTAAGCGACTATATATCACCAATCCTGAGATATGACGATGTAGATGTCGTTATTCCTAGTAGAGACGACTGGAAACGATGTAACCCTCCTCTGGACGGTCTGGCCTTCTATACAGACGGATCCAACATGGAAGAAGGTACTGGGGCAGGCGTCTACTGTGAAAGGTTAGGCCTTGAGTTAACCTACAAGCTGGATTGCAACTGTAGTGTTTTCCAAGCTGAAATCTTCGCAATCTGGAAGGTAGCGGAATTGATAAAAAGTCTGGTTTCAGAAGTCGTTGAACCGGTGACTTTCAATCGGCTTTTAAAACCATCAAATCTTGTTATATCAAATCCGAAGCCGTCCTCAAGTGTAGAGCAGCTCTGGAAGAACTTACCTATAGCTATCGGTTGTGTTGGATACCAGAACATAGTGACATCTTGGGTAATGAATGAGCGGACGAACTAGCTAGACGAGGATCTCAATCCACCGATCTAGTAACTGATGACTCAATCAAACCACTCATATGTCTTTTTTATCGGAACTTTGAGGCATTCTTTGACGAAAGAGCCTGTGAACTTTGGCACATCAGGAGGTCAGGACCATTAGCGGACAATAATCCTAAAAAGCCAAAACGATTCTTTCCAGTCGGTCTCAAAACAAAAACTCGAGAATATGCCAATCTCCAGAATTATTTCAGGGCATTACGTCGAATACTCCAAATGTATTTGCTCCAAGAGCCCAACTACTCAAAATTCAACTCATGCGATAGCAGTTTGTCCACTCGAAACAAGTGAAAAAACGTTAAGTTCGGCCGGGCCGAATTTTAGATACCCTCTACCAAAGATATGCTGGCAGCTAGTTGAAATGAAAATATAGGGAACATACCAAAAATTGGACCTATACCGAACTTTCTACAAACAGAGGACCTAACTAGAACAGGCCGTGCGACAGGACAGTCTTGGTGGCTCTTGACTTATTGAAAGCCTTCGGTTTGAAACGTTGGATAATCAATTACAGAAACAAGAAGTCTAAACCCCGTGGAGTGAAACAGGAGTTCCCCAAGGTGGGGTCATATCTCCGAAACTGTTTACCTTCTACCTTTCTAAACAGCATAGAGGTCCGGTGGTTGTGGAATTTTGTACTCTATGCGGATGATTGCACGATCATGGCGTCGGGCCCTATTATCGATGACATCTGTGAAAGGTTAAATCTCTACATAGCTGATTTAGTACAGTTCTTTCATCTGAGGAATATGAAGATATCCGACGCCAAATCCACAGCCACTCTGTTCACCACATGGACGGCTGAAATGAAGCTCCTTCTGAACATCATGGTCGATGGTGCAATAATTCCGACCACAAACTACCCCAAAATTTTGGGTGTAACGTTCGATAGCTTGTTTAAGTGGTCCGCGCAAGCCACGACAGGGTGCCTGTTTATGTCGCCAGTGGACCATTTACATGAGGAGTCAATGGTCTTACCCGTATATCGTCACAACAGGATGTTGTCGAAGCAGTACCTGCTTGGGTGTTATCACAGGAATCATCCATGCCATAATCTTATGGATAGAATTCCCCCACACAGGCATGTAAGGAGAGACCGTCCTACATGATCTAGAGAGAGGTCCAACGGTACAAAACAGAACCCCTACATCAAGAAGCTTATCGAGCAGGAATTGCCAGCATTCAAACGGAAGCAGTGACCCAGGCAACGGACCAATACCATGTCAATGCAGTACTAGGAGTCCACCCACCACCTATAGCAGCAGCTGCCTAGACAAATGAGAGTGGTTTTAGCCCAACTAAGATCGGGATGGTGCAGCCGCCTCAATTCGTATTGGGTCCGAATTGACAGCGCGGTACCAAACACATTCATATCAAAAACGTGATTGCCGAATATTTCCCGATGCCGAAGGTGCCTCCCCTACTTGAAGTCATTTCTAGAGATTCAAATTTGTTAGTTTTTTATAGTTCTGAATCTTATCTCTTAACCTAATGAACAATCCAAATAGTGAACATAAGCAAACAACTTAACAAAAAAAAAAAAAAACCTGCCGCCTAGATAAAATTTCAGACGAATTTCTAACAATAATATTTAATAATTTTTAAATAATGTATATTATCATAATAAATGGAAGATATCTAAAATCGTAACTATTATAAAAAAAACCAAATAACTTCGAAATCAAAAATTTGAGACCGATATCAATGCTTTCTAATCTGGCAAAACTATTCGTTCTAATGGATGGATCATCGAATAAAATCAAAGTATTTATCGAAACTTCAATTTGGATTCAAGTCTGGTCACTCAACAACGGACGCTTTACTTTAATTTGAGAGAGATATTGTATGCTACTTGCATGAACGAAAGTGTACGGTTGCGCTTTCTCTTGATGTAGAAAAAGCTTTTTATCTAGCAAAGTGTCCGGTACTTCGTATGAGGAAGAGGGATTCCAAAAAAATAAATAAATAATAATAAATAACGAATCATATGGAAATCGTGAATACTGTATAATTTGTTGTATTATAGTTCTGAATTCCACCTCTTTTCCTACATCTAATATCAACTTTAGTACAATTTGCAAACTATATCAATGGTATTGTTTTTATTAAGCACTCTTCATACACATCAGCACTATTTTCCAAAATCTCTTTCTTATTTCCATTACATATATTAAAAATAGATCAGAATTCCAAATAAATACTTCAGCAGAAACGTACAGGTTCCACATTCAGTTCCATTTACAACTTTTCGAACACATAAGTACATATTTTCAAGACTACCTCCATACCATCACCACCACTAAATTTAGTACCACTTAGTATCTAAAACCCTTAGGCCTTATTTTCTAACTCTCTGTCAATGACGTTCCAAATTTTAGGTTTCCAGCTCTCTCTGTTACCCAAATCCAAATTGTTCCAAATGGTAGTGAATTTTCTATTTACTATTTGGACACATAAATTCGAGTTTCCAAAGTTGTCTCCATAGTTCAATACTACACTTCAACAGTAATCTGAATTCTACATCTCTGGAATCATACAAATCCAAATCGTTTCAAATTTAGTACCATTTAGTACTTTTCATATCCATAAGTAAGAATTTCTAAAACTACATTTGTATAAGTTTGATACGTTCTGACTCAACTTCCCGAGCTCAGTCAATCACGTCTGCTGATTGAAACCACGGGCATCTCCTCTGCAAGTTCCCTCAGCGGAGACCGTAGAGTGCAGATGCCACCGAGCGGTGGTTGTTGCTGTTTTGCTCTCCTTGCTTGACCTTTTCTCCCATTGGAATATGTTAATGTAGTAGTAAACAACAACCGATCATCAGCGATCACCGCAATCCTCTTTGATTGCACGAACCACAGCGTTCACTTGTCGTTTAAGCTCCTTAGAGTTAACTTGCTAACTAACTCTTGTCGAGCTAACATCTACGTGTTAGCACTAACAGGCCTCTGTCGCCGCCCCAAATTACAAAGGTAATTTATTTGTTGTTATACGAAAAGAAGAAGAATCTCCAATAAATCCAAGAACTTAGAATAATTTAACTAATTATCTCTTGCGTTTTATTTCTTGTGCTTTCATCTCTTTTCTATATTTGCACCAACACGCGCGTATCACCACTTACACCATTAACCGCTTGGGAGTTCTTGTTGTTGAGTTCTTAACCCCCGCTCCCTCGAGTTAATTATTTGATCACCCCCCTCCATCACCACACGGCGAGGAGTAGAGCAAGTCCCTCGACTAGACATTTGGTCGCATCGAGCCGGATATAAGCCAGTCGCCTAGTTGTTTTTGTTTCTGACGGAAAAATTATTTTGAATCATCTCTCATCACCACATCAACAAATCACCATACTAACACCAGGTACGTAAACTCAGATTTCGTTAAAAGTGAGCTACCGCGAGTGTTAGTCTTTTTTGTTTGTTTGCCAATTTTTATCGAAATTTAATTGGCATTGGTCGGCTTCCAGTTATCCCTACGCGTGTGCTTTCAATCGTTCACCTATTCACCAAAAATACAGTCCACATTTGTTTCTAGTGTAGTGATCATATAAAGCATCGTTGATCGCTGGAGAACAAATCCGTGTTGTTGCTGTTTATTTGCTCTAAATTTCCTATTTTTAATCTCACCATAGCAACACACATCACCCGTTCTCATTTCTTGTACAATTTAAGTCGTTTTAGTCGACTCCTTTTTTTAATACATACTTTCTCCCATACAAAATATTTTGCATTTTATCGCCTTGTACTGATCACCCTACGTCGCGGTGATCATACAAAAACATTCGGTGTTGTTGTTACCACCACTCGTCGTCTTATATTTGTTCATCGATTCTCATTTAAAAATCCTTCAGTGAGAATTAGAAATAATATTGCAATAACAACACACAGTATTTCCATTCGACTCTCTGCAGTTAAATTACTAATCATCACAACTCCACATATTGTCTGTTTGGTTTACTTGTTGTTCTTTACCCTCACCAACCAAACATATTCGTTTTTTCTCGATTTAACATATTGTACTAACAACAAAAATCACCTCTCCCTATATTGTTCGTTTGAATTATTTGTTGTTTTTTCCTCAAACGAATTCGTCTTGTTGTCATCCCCCTCCTTTGTTATCCAAGTAAAGAAATTACATTCTAATATTTGCAATAACAACATAAAAAACTCTTCTCCTCCTATTTTTCGTTTGGTTTATTTGTTGTTGTATTATTCCCCAACCAAACGATTCTTTGCTGTTGTTATTCATTTATTCTAAATTTGCATTACCAAATATACAATAACAACAATCACCCTAACAGTCCACGATCTTGTTGTTTGGTTTCTTTGTTGTATAGATCCATCACCAACCAAACATTCTTCTGTTGTTGTTATTGTTCTCACGTTGGTCAGTTCTCACTGCAGAATTTGCATTGTCATTTTGCAATAACAACACACGTGTATTCCACGCGCCTTTTTCTAGCGTCACCTTGGTAACAATATAACAGAAAATATACCAACAATTGTTGTCGACTCCAACTCTCACTGTTGGATCGTTTCTCGCGTCGTGTGTTGTGTGGGTGCGTAGCTGCTTACGCATAGCCATTTCGCTGTTAGCGTCGCTTGTGTTTTATTCTGTTTTGTGTGATATTCGTTATTCACCACACTACAGCACAGTGGTACCAAGCGACAAAATTGTGAATTTTGTATTAAAAATATTTTTGAATTCTTTTTGAATAATTACTGATTGGTAGAAGGGTTTTTTACATTTTTGGACCTTTGCACCCTACATTCGGCAGCTATTGCACACAACCGAAGCATAAAGAGTGCTTGTGGAAAATATTAATTTTTTTCAATATTTTTCCATTGTTGTTGTTGTTGTTTGTCAATTCAAATACATTGAACATTAGTCATTTTTGTAAGGCTTTCAGCATTTTTTTGGACTTTTGCACCCTACACTTGGCAATTTGTACATTATTCGGAGTAAGGAAAAACTTGTTTTTTCCTATATATTTGGCAATTTCATCCATTGTTGTCGTGATTTACTCAATATATTTGTATATTTGAAATATTATTGTAGAATTATTCAACATTTTTGGACATTTGCACCATACAATCGGCAGTTGTACATATATCCAAGCAAAATTACTTGTTAAAAAATATTTTTGTTTTTTGACAATTAAATCTATTGTGGTTGTGTTTTTACACATTAATTTTGCTCAGTGGATATATTCTTGTTTGCTTTTTGGACAACCGCACCCTATTATTTGCATTCACCTCCTCAACTACACCCTACAATTGGTAGATTTTTTATAATTTGAGGAAATTTGAAAAAATACTTCTTTTTTGTGGTCTTTTTAAAGTAGTTGGCATCGAAAAGAAATTCTTCAAAATTGTCTTCACTTTGTACTACTTTAATATAGACTTTTGCAATATTTTACAAATTTTGTCCATATTTTTGAGTTTTTGCTGAAATATATTTTGAGCTATAGCAACATTGGTTGTCATTAAATTATTATTTCCCCATACTTTTTTGTTTATACAGGATTTTTTTGTTTTTCGGCATTATTATTATATTATCTACTGTGTCTCCCCTCTTCTACCTTACATAATGTCGATAACTCCTCTCACCCGCTTCAATAGAGCCACTGGCATTGTCCTAAAAAGTGTGGAATTCTTTGAAAAAATTCCAGAATCCCAGTATTCAACATACAACCTCGAAATTCGCAATACAGAAATTCGAGAGTTATGGGATAAAGTACAGTGCACCTATGAGGAGTGCAAAACATACCTTGCGACATCTCAGAATGCACAGGTTGATATAATTGATGTCGTCGAAGGAAATACAATACTGCATTTATTGCGTATTCTTGGTGTCTATCCACCATAAATCGGCATCTCAATCACCTTCAAAGTCTTATAAGTAATTGTTCCCCTACTATAGCTCCACCAGTTACACAATCTCCTCCAGTTTCACCATCTCCACCAAACTGTCACAATTATATGCCACCTATCACCTTGTCTCCACCTTCAACTTCGAATTCTGTGCAGTCCACCACTCCTATAATTGCTTGTGAATTTCAAAATTCTTCCACCACCAATGGCTACACAAATCCACCTGTCGATAAGCATAGTCTAGTTGTTCCACCTATCGACATTGAAGTTTTTTCGGGCGATTTTATATCTTGGCCCACTTTCCGAGATCTGTTCACCACCATATTTGTAAATAATTCTCAAATATCAGACATTGAACGTCTCTGTCACCTAATACAGAAGACCACCGGTGAGGCTCGTGAAATCGTTTCCAGATTTCCATTCACCAATTGTAGTTTCCCTCTAGCGTGGAAAGCCCTCTCAGATACGTATGAGAATAAACGTATCGTTGTTAATAGTCACCTTAAATGTTTGTTTGAAATCCCCTCCTTAGACATTGAAACTATTTCTGGCCTTAAAACTATCCAACGTGGGATAAATAGTTGCCTTGCTGCAATGTCAGTCTATGACGTCACCACGGATCATTGGGATCCGATTGTTGTTTTTATTTGCTTGCAGCGATTGCCAAAATTGACTTTGACTCTTTGGGAGCAAAGTATAAAAAATAAATCGTTGTTGTCCTCTTGGGTAGAATTAGATGCTTTCCTCACTGAGAGGATACAAACATTGACTTGTTTAGAACACATCCTCCCCTCCAAAAATAAGTTGTTGTTGCCAAAGAAAATGCATTCTCAAACCTCCTCCACAAATGTTGAGGAGGGCGCGAGAGCTGAAAAAGGGAGATCAACAACAACAAGGCAAGTTTCTTATCCGGCTCGTACGGACCAAATGTTGAGGCGAGGGGTTTGCTCTACTCCTCGCCGTGGTGGTGTGTGGGGGGGGGGTGATCAATGTATTAACTCAAGGGAGCGGGGTGCAGGCGACAACAAGAGAACTCCCAAGCAGTTAATGGTGTAAATGAAAGAAAGAAAAGAAATTGCAAAAGAAATAAAACGCAAGAGATAATTAGTTAAATTATTCTAAGTTCTTGGTTTTATTGGTGATTCTTCTTTTCGTATAACAACAAATAAATTACCTTTGTAATTATGGTGGCGGCGCTGAGACCTGTTAATAACGCGTAGACGTTATTCGACTAGTTAACTCTAAGGAGGTTAAACGACAAGTGAACGCTGTGGTTCGTGCAATCACAGAGGATTGCGGTGATCGCTGAGGATCGGTTGTCGTTTACTACTACATTTACATATTCCAATGGGAGAAAAGTGTCGAGCAAGGAGAGCAAACAGCAACAACCACCGCTCGGTGGCATCTGCACTCTACGGTCTCCGCTGAGGGAACTTGCAGAGGAGATGCCCGTGGTGTCAATCAGCAGACGTGATTGACTGAGCTCGGGAAGTTGAGTCAGAATATATCAAACTTATACATTCCGGCCCCCTTGCTACGACCGACAAAGTAGCAATTAACAATTTAATTGGAATATGGGTTAGTAAAATCTATATATGAACGTAAATTCAGATTTCAAGTGAGCTTCATGTTACAAATTTAGTAAACGACACAATTTTAGTAAATGGGTGACTCAAGTATACAAACGATATTCAAACGATAAGGTGATCGATTTCTATTACCTATAATAGAGAGATTAGGTGGCTGGAACTGAACCGGTTAGTATATACCCGAATATAGACTTTTGGGCCAACAACGAATTTAAAACTAATTTTGGTGGTTCGGCTTCTAGTATTTGGGGGTAAAGATCAGCGCCAAGTAGCAAATCTATTGGGCTGCCGTGAAAGGTGTCAGCTAAATCTAAAGGAATTTTAGATTTCAAAGTTGCAATAGGTGGATGAGAAAACAATTTCCCCTTAACATTAGGCCGAACAAATGCCTTTGCGTCAACAATCTTAGACGAATTCTTAGGGGACGACAATTTAAGAGAACACATTTCTCTTGGTGTAGCAGGGCTGGATTCTTTCTTCGAATTACCAGAAATACCAAGTGCATTTTTAAGTTTTTTACTTACAACAGATACCTTGGAGGAAGGATCAATAATGGCACGAACAGGGTGTGTTTTTCCATTATGAACTACATTTACTACTGCTGTTCCTAAGAGAACATTGGTATCTTGGGAGGGGTTAGGTATCGGTGGATTTACAACTTTTTTATTCGAAGAAGGGTGCGACACATTAGAATCTCGACTTTTGACTTTGGTAAAAGCCGGAGAAGGGTTTACCGAAAAACGGGGCAACGAAGTCTGTCCTCGACTTTTGACCTTTGTAAAAGCCGGAGGTGGATTGGAGGGAGCAACATCTTTATTGATTGGTGACCGGTGAAGAAGGCTGTGGTGCCTTTGCTTGCATATAGTGCAGCTATGTTTACTATTGCACGTTTTGACTACATGTCCACGAGACAAACAATTTACACAACATTTATTTTTCTTAACAATCGAGAATTTGTCCTCAAACGAAAGTTTTAAAAACTGGGGGCAGAGTCGAAGATGGTGGCTCTGATTAGGACAAATGGAGCAAGAAGTTGTGGACGGTGAATTTATAGCTCGAGGTGGGGTAACACATTTAGAATTATGTACCGACAACAATTTATTGAGAGATTGTGGTGAAGCGTTATTACTAGGTGACAACTTCTTAGAAGAAGAATGCTTTTTCTTTGGCAACAACAACTTATTTTTGGAGGGGAGGACGTGTTCTAGACAAATCAATGTTTGTATCCTCTCTGTCAGGAAATTGTCCAATTCTTTCCAAGAGGACAACGACGATTTATTTTTTATACTTTGCTCCCACAGAGTCAAAGTCATTTTTGGCAATCGCTGCAAGCAAATAAAAACAATAAACGGATCCCAATGATCCGTGGTGACGTCATAGACTGACATTGCAGAGAGGCAACTATTTATCCCTCGTTGGATAGTTTTAAGACCAGAAACCGTTTCAGCTTCGATGGAGGGGAGTTCAAACAAGCATTTGAGGTGAGAGTTTACGACGATACGTTTATTGTTATACGTATCGGACAAAGCTTTCCACGCTAAAGGGAAACTAGAATTGGTGAGTGGAAATCTGGAAATGATTTCACGAGCTTCACCGGTGGTCTTCTGTATTAAATGGCAGAGACGTTCAATGTCCGAAATTTGTGAATTGTTTACAAATAAGGTGGTGAACAGATCCCGAAAGGTGGGCCAAGATATAAAATCGCCAGCAAAAACTTCAATGTCGATAGGTGGAACAACTAGACTATGCTTATCGACAGGTGGATTGGTGTAGCTATTGGTGGTGGAAGAATTTTGCAATTCACAAGCAACTATAGGAGTGGTGGACTGCACAGTATTCGAAGTTGAAGGTGGAGACAAGGTGATAGGTGGCATATAATTGTGACAATTAATGGAGATGGTGAAACTGGAGGAGATTGTGTAACTGGTGGAGCTATAGCAGGGGAACAATTACTTGCAAGACTTTGAAGGTGATTGAGATGCCGATTTATGGTGGATAGACACCAAGAATACGCAATAAATGCAGTATTATATTTTTCTTCGACGACATCAATATTATCAACCTGTGCAGTCTGAGATGTCGCCAGGAATGTTTTGCACTCCTCATAGGTGCACTTTACTTTGTCCCATAACTCTCGAATTTCTGTATTGCGAATTTCGAGGTTGTATACAGTATACTGGGATTCTGGAATTCGCTCAAAGAATTCCACACTTTTTAGGACAATGCCAGTGGCTCTATTGAAGCGGGTGAGAGGAGTTATCGACATTATGTATGGTAGAGAGGGGAGACACAGTAGATAGTATATAATAATGCCGAAATACAAAAAAAACTCCTGTATAAACAAAAAAGTATGGGGAAATAATAATTTAATGACAACCAATGTTGCTATAGCTCAAAATATATTTCAACAAAAACTCCAAAATATGGAAAAATCCAAAATGCAAATGTCTATATTAAAGTAGTACAAAGTGAAGACAATTTTGAAGAATTTCTTCACGATGGCAATCTACTTTAAAAAGACCACAAAAAAAAACAATTATTTTTTCAAATTATACAAAATCTTCCAATTGTAGGGTGTAGTTGAGGAGGTGAATGCAAATAATAGGGTGCTGATGTCCAAAAAGCAAACAAGAATATATCCACTGAGCAAAATTTATGTGTAAAATCTCAGCCACAATAGATTTAATTGTCAAAAAACAATATTTTTAGCAAGTAATTTTGCTTGGATATATGTAACTGCCGATTGTAGGGTGCAAATGTCCAAAAAGGTTTATAATTCTACAATAATATTTCAAATATATACAAATATATTGAGTAAATCACGACTACAATGGAAAACAAATAAATAGTAGTTTTTCCTTACTCCGAATAATGTACGAAATTGCCAAGTGTAGGGTGCAAAAGTCCAAAAATGCTGAAAGCCTCACAAAAATGATTTAATGTTCAATGCTTTGAATTGAAAACAACAACAAAAAGGGAGAAATGGTCAAAAAATAAATATTTTTCACAAGCACTTTTTATGCTTCGATTGTGTGCAATAGCTGCCGAATGTAGGCTGCAAATGTCCAAAAATTTAAAAAAAACCCTACTACCAATCAATATGTTTTCAAAAAATATAAAAATATTTTTAATATAATTTGTTTTTGAAAATTCACAATTTTTGCCGCTTGGTACCACTGTGCTGTAGTGTGGTGAATAACGAATATCACACAAAACAGAATAAAACACAAGCGACGCTAGCAGCGAAATGTCTATGCGTAAACAGGTACGCACTCACACAACACACGACGCGAGAAACGATCCAACAGTGAGAGTTGGAGTCGACAACAGTTGTTGGTATATTTTCTGTTATACCAAGGTGACGCTAGAAAAAGGCGCGTGGAATACACGTGTGTTGTTACTGCAAAATGACAATGCAAATTCTGCAGTGAGAACTGACCAACGTGAGAACAATAACAACAACAGAAGAATGTTTGGTTGGTGATGGATCTATACAACAAAGAAACCAAACAACAAGATCATGGACGGTTAGGGTGATTGTTGTTATTGTATATTCGGTAATGCAAATTTAGAATAAAAGAATAACAACAGCAAAGAATCGTTTGGTTGGGGAATAATACAACAACAAATAAACCAAACGAAAAATAGGAGGAGAAGAGTTTTTTATGTTGATATTGCAAATATTACAATGTAATTTCTCTACTTGGAGAACAAAGGAGGGGGATAACAACAAGACGAATTCGTTTGAGAAAAAAAAAAAAACAACAAATAATTCAAACGAACAATATAGGGAGAGGTGATGTTTGTTGTTAGTACAATATGTTAAATCGAGAAAAATGAAATATGTTTGGTTGGTGAGGAAAAAAACAACAAGTAAACCAAACAAGCAATATGTGAAGTTGTAATGATTAGTAAAATTTAACTACAGAGAGGCGAATGGAAATAATGTGTGTTGTTGTTGCAATATTATTTCGAATTCTCACTGAAGGATTTTTAAATGAGAATCGACGAACAAATATATGACGACGGGTGGTTTTAACAACAACACGAATGCTTTGGTATGATCAATGCGACGTAGGGTGATCAGTACAAGGTGATAGACTGCTAATATTTTATATGGGAGAAAATACGTAGTAAAGCAAGAAGTGGTATTATAAGTCGACTAAAATGACTTAAATTACACAGCAAATGAGAACGGGAAATGTGTGCTGCTATGGTGATATTAAAAATAAGCAATTCAGAGCAAACGAAAATAGCAACAACACAGATTTGTTCTCCAATGATCAACAATGCTTTTTATGATCACTACACTACAAACAAATGTGGACTGTATTTTTGGTGAATAGGTGAACGATTGAAAGCACACGCGTAGGGATAACTGAAAGCCGACCAATGCCAATTCAATACCGATTGAAATTGGCAAACAAACAAAAAAGACTAACACTCTCGGTAGCTCACTTTTAACGAAATCTGAGTTTACGTACCTGGTGTTAGTATGGTGATTTGTTGATGTGATGATGAGAGATGATTCAAGTAATAATTTCTCCGTCAGCAACAAAAACAAAAACACGACCAAATGTTGAGGAGGCGAGAGCTCAACAACAACAAGGCAAGTTTCTTATCCGGCTCGATACGACAAACTTTCGCCAAACGGATTTTATCGATTTTCCGTGCAAGTCTCAGTGACAATGGGGACTCTGTGTAGAAAACGCCATATTCCGCAAAAACTAAAATGGATGCAGTATGGAGACCCAAATCAATTGAAAGGTCTCGAAACGTACTTTCAGAATATATACACCTTATACCGAAGAAAAAACTTTGCTAAACGGATTTTCTCGATTTTCCAGTGACAATGGGAAGTCTGTGTAGAAAACGCCATGTTGTGGAAAAAAGTGGGGACTCTGTGTAGAAAACGCCATATTGCGCAAAAACTAAAATGGATGCAGTATTGATACGCACATCAATTGAAAGGTCTCGAGATGTACTTTCAGATATATACCCCTTTGCCGAAAAAAAACTTTCGCCTAACGGACTTTCTCGATTTTCCTTGCAAGTCTCAGTGACAGTGGGGACTCTGTGTAGAAAACGCCATATTGCGCAAAAACTAAAATGGATGCAGTATTGAGACCCACATCAATTGAAAGGTCTCGAAATGTACTTTCAGAATATACACACCATATGCCGAAAAACAAACTTTCGCCTAACGGATTTTCTCGATTTTCATTGCAAGTCTCAGTGACAGTGGGGACTCTGGGTAGAAAACGCCAAATTGAACGCCAATTGATGATTTTATCGATTTTCCGTGCAAGTCTCAGTGACAATGGGGACTCTGTGTAGAAAACGCCATATTCCGCAAAAACTAAAATGGATGCAGTATGGAGACCCAAATCAATTGAAAGGTCTCGAAACGTACTTTCAGAATATATACACCTTATACCGAAGAAAAAACTTTGCTAAACGGATTTTCTCGATTTTCCAGTGACAATGGGAAGTCTGTGTAGAAAACGCCATGTTGTGGAAAAAAGTGGGGACTCTGTGTAGAAAACGCCATATTGCGCAAAAACTAAAATGGATGCAGTATTGATACTTGGATGCAGTATTGGATACCGAACACATCAATTGAAAGGTCTCGAAATGTACTTTCAGAATATATACACCATATGCCGTAAAACAAACCTTCGCCTAACGGATTTTCTCGATTTTGGTTGCAAGTCTCAGTGACAGTGGGGACTCTGGGTAGAAAACGCCATATTGCGCAAAAACTAAAATGGATGCAGTATGGAGACCCACATCAATTGAAAGGTCTCGAAATGTACTTTCAGAATATATACACCTTATACCGATGAAAAAACTTTGCTAAACGGATTTTCTCGATTTTCCAGTGACAATGGGGAGTCTGTGTAGAAAACGCCATGTTGTGGAAAAAAGTGGGGACTCTGTGTAGAAAACGCCATATTGCGCAAAAACTAAAATGGATGCAGTATTGATACCCACATCAATTGAAAGGTCTCGAAATGTACTTTCAGAATATATACACCATATGCCGGAAAACAAACCTTCGCCTAACGGATTTTCTCGATTTTGGTTGCAAGTCTCAGTGACAGTGGGGACTCTGGGTAGAAAACGCCATATTGCGCAAAAACTAAAATGGATGCAGTATGGAGACCCACATCAATTATAGGTCTCGAAATGTACTTTCAGAATATATACACCTTATACCGAAGAAAAAACTTTGCTAAACGGATTTTCTCGATTTTCCAGTGACAATGGGGAGTCTGTGTAGAAAACGCCATGTTGTGGAAAAAAGTGGGGACTCTGTGTAGAAAACGCCATATTGCGCAAAAACTAAAATGGATGCAGTATTGATACGCACATCAATTGAAAGGTCTCGAAATGTACTTTCAGAATATACACACCATATGCCGGAAAACAAACCTTCGCCTAACGGATTTTCTCGATTTTCATTGCAAGTCTCAGTGACAGTGGGGACTCTGTGTAGAAAACGCCATATAGCGCAAAAACTAAAATGGATGCAGTATGAAGACCCACATCAATTGAAAGGTCTTGAAACGTACTTTCAGAATATATACACCTTATACCGAAGAAAAAACTTTGCTAAACGGATTTTCTCGATTTTCCAGTGACAATGGGGAGTCTGTGTAGAAAACGCCATGTTGTGGAAAAAAAAGTGGGGACTCTGTGATACGCACATCAATTGAAAGGTCTCGAAATGTACTTTCAGAATATATACACCATATGCCGGAAAACAAACCTTCGCCTAACGGATTTTCTCGATGCAGTATGACAGTGATAGAAAACGCCGCAAAAACTAATCAATTGATTGATACCCACATCAATTGAAAGGTCTCGAAATGTACTATCAGAATATATACACCCTATGCCTAAAAACAAACTTTCGCCTAACGGACTTTCTCGATTTTCCTTGCAAGTCTCAGTGACAGTGGGGACTCTGTGTAGAAAACGCCATATTGCGCAAAAACTAAAATGGATGCAGTATTGATACCCACATCAATTGAAAGGTCTCGAAATGTACTTTCAGAATATATACACCATATGCCGGAAAACAAACCTTCGCCTAACGGATTTTCTCGATTTTGGTTGCAAGTCTCAGTGACAGTGGGGACTAGAAAACGCCATATTGCGCAAAAACTAAAATGGATGCAGTATGGAGACCCACATCAATTGAAAGGTCTCGAAATGTACTTTCAGAATATATACACCTTATACCGAAGAAAAAACTTTGCTAAACGGATTTTCTCGATTTTCCAGTGACAATGGGGAGTCTGTGTAGAAAACGCCATGTTGTGGAAAAAAGTGGGGACTCTGTGTAGAAAACGCCATATTGCGCAAAAACTAAAATGGATGCAGTATTGATACCCACATCAATTGAAAGGTCTCGAAATGTACTTTCAGAATATACACACCATATGCCGGAAAACAAACCTTCGCCTAACGGATTTTCTCGATTTTGGTTGCAAGTCTCAGTGACAGTGGGGACTCTGGGTAGAAAACGCCATATTGCGCAAAAACTAAAATGGATGCAGTATTGATACGCACATCAATTGAAAGGTCTCGAAATGTACTTTCAGAATATACACACCATATGCCAAAAAACAAACTTTCGCCAAACGGATTTTATCGATTTTCCGTGCAAGTCTCAGTGACAATGGGGACTCTGTGTAGAAAACGCCATATTCCGCAAAAACTAAAATGGATGCAGTATGGAGACCCAATTGAAAGGTCTCGAAATGTACTTTCAGAATATATACACCTTATACCGAAGAAAAAACTTTGCTAAACGGATTTTCTCGATTTTCCAGTGACAGAATTGATACCCACATCAATTGAAAGGTCTCGAAATGTACTTTCAGAATATATACACCATATTCCGAAAAACAAACCTTCGCCTAACGGATTTTCTCGATTTTCATTGCAAGTCTCAGTGACAGTGGGGACTCTGGGTAGAAAACGCCATATTGCGCAAAAACTAAAATGGATGCAGTATGGAGACCCACATCAATTGAAAGGTCTCGAAATGTACTTTCAGAATATATACACCTTATACCGAAGAAAAAACTTTGCTAAACGGATTTTCTCGATTTTCCAGTGACAATGGGGAGTCTGTGTAGAAAACGCCATGTTGTGGAAAAAAGTGGGGACTCTGTGTAGAAAACGCCATATTGCGCAAAAACTAAAATGGATGCAGTATTGATACGCACATCAATTGAAAGGTCTCGAAATGTACTTTCAGAATATACACACCATATGCCGGAAAACAAACCTTCGCCTAACGGATTTTCTCGATTTTCATTGCAAGTCTCAGTGACATGGGGACTCTGTGTAGAAAACGCCATATTGCGCAAAAACTAAAATGGATGCAGTATGATACCCACATCAGTTGAAAGGTCTCGGAATGTACTTTCAGAATATATACACCTTATACCGAAAAACAAACTTTCGCCTAACGGAAAAAAAACTTTGCTAAACGGATTTTCTCGATTTTCCAGTGACAAAGGGGGGTCTGTGTAGAAAACGCCATGTTGTGGAAAAAAGGGGACTCTGTGTAGAAAACGCCATATTGCGCAAAAACTAAAATGGATGCAGTATTGATACCCACATCAATTGAAAGGTCTCGAAATGTACTTTCAGAATATATACACCATATGCCGAAAAAAAACTTTGCCTAACGGATTTTCTCGATTTTCCAGTGACAATGCAAGTCTAGAAAACGCCAGTGAAAAAAGTGGGGACTCTGTGTAGAAAACGCCATATTGCGCAAAAACTAAAATGGATGCAGTATTGATACCCACATCAATTGAAAGGTCTCGAAATGTACTTTCAGAATATATACACCATATGCCGGAAAACAAACCTTCGCCTAACGGATTTTCTCGATTTTGGTTGCAAGTCTCAGTGACAGTGGGGACTCTGGGTAGAAAACGCCATATTGCGCAAAAACTAAAATGGACGCAGTATGGAGACCCACATCAATTGAAAGGTCTCGAAACGTACTTTCAGAATATATACACCTTATACCGAAGAAAAAACTTTGCTAAACGGATTTTCTCGATTTTCCAGTGACAATGGGGAGTCTGTGTAGAAAACGCCATGTTGTGGAAAAAAGTGGGGACTCTGTGTAGAAAACGCCATATTGCGCAAAAACTAAAATGGATGCAGTATGGAGACCCACATCAATTGAAAGGTCTCAAAATGTACTGTCAGAATATACACACCATATTCCGAAAAACAAACCTTCGCCTAACGGATTTTCTCGATTTTCATTGCAAGTCTCAGTGACAGTGGGGACTCTGGGTAGAAAACGCCATATTGCGCAAAAACTAAAATGGATGCAGTATATGCAGTATGAAGACCCACATCAATTGAAAGGTCTTGAAACGTACTTTCAGAATATATACACCTTATACCGAAGAAAAAACTTTGCTAAACGGATTTTCTCGATTTTCCAGTGACAATGGGGAGTCTGTGTAGAAAACGCCATGTTGTGGAAAAAAGTGGGGACTCTGTGTAGAAAACGCCATATTGCGCAAAAACTAAAATGGATGCAGTATTGATACGCACATCAATTGAAAGGTCTCGAAATGTACTTTCAGAATATATACACCATATGCCGAAAAACAAACCTTCGCCTAACGGATCAGTGACTGTGGGGACTCTGGGTAGAAAACGCCATATTGCGCAAAAACTAAAATGGATGCAGTATGGAGACCCACATCAATTGAAAGGTCTCGAAACGTACTTTCAGAATATATACACCTTATACCGAAGAAAAAACTTTGCTAAACGGATTTTCTCGATTTTTCAGTGACAATGGGGAGTCTGTGTAGAAAACGCCATGTTGTGGAAAAAAGTGGGGACTCTGTGTAGAAAACGCCATATTGCGCAAAAACTAAAATGGATGCAGTATTGATACCCACATCAATTGAAAGGTCTCGAAATGTACTTTCAGAATAAATACATCCTATGCCGAAAAACAAACTTTCGCCTAACGGATTTTCTCGATTTTCCTTGCAAGTCTCAGTGACAGTGGGGACTCTGTGTAGAAAACGCCATATTGCGCAAAAACTAAAATGGATGCAGTATTGATACCCACATCAATTGAAAGGTCTCGAAATGTACTTTCAGAATATATACACCATATGCCGTAAAACAAACCTTCGCCTAACGGATTTTCTAGATTTTGGTTGCAAGTCTCAGTGACAGTGGGGACTCTGGGTAGAAAACGCCATATTGCGCAAAAACTAAAATGGATGCAGTATGGAGACCCACATCAATTGAAAGGTCTCGAAATGTACTTTCAGAATATATACACCTTATACCGAAGAAAAAACTTTGCTAAACGGATTTTCTCGATTTTCCAGTGACAATGGGGAGTCTGTGTAGAAAACGCCATGTTGTGGAAAAAAGTGGGGACTCTGTGTAGAAAACGCCATATTGCGCAAAAACTAAAATGGATGCAGTATGGAGACCCACATCAATTGAAAGGTCTCAAAATGTACTGTCAGAATATACACACCATATTCCGAAAAACAAACCTTCGCCTAACGGATTTTCTCGATTTTCATTGCAAGTCTCAGTGACAGTGGGGACTCTGGGTAGAAAACGCCATATTGCGCAAAAACTAAAATGGATGCAGTATGGAGACCCACTCAATTGAAAGGTCTCGAAATGTACTTTCAGAATATATACACCTTATACCGAAGAAAAAACTTTGCTAAACGGATTTTCTCGATTTTCCAGTGACAATGGGGAGTCTGTGTAGAAAACGCCATGTTGTGGAAAAAAGTGGGGACTCTGTGTAGAAAACGCCATATTGCGCAAAAACTAAAATGGATGCAGTATTGATACGCACATCAATTGAAAGGTCTCGAAATGTACTTTCAGAATATACACACCATATGCCGGAAAACAAACCTTCGCCTAACGGATTTTCTCGATTTTCATTGCAAGTCTCAGTGACAGTGGGGACTCTGTGTAGAAAACGCCATATAGCGCAAAAACTAAAATGGATGCAGTATGAAGACCCACATCAATTGAAAGGTCTTGAAACGTACTTTCAGAATATATACACCTTATACCGAAGAAAAAACTTTGCTAAACGGATTTTCTCGATTTTCCAGTGACAATGGGGAGTCTGTGTAGAAAACGCCATGTTGTGGAAAAAAGTGGGGACTCTGTGTAGAAAACGCCATATTGCGCAAAAACTAAAATGGATGCAGTATTGATACGCACATCAATTGAAAGGTCTCGAAATGTACTTTCAGAATATATACACCCTATGCCGAAAAACAAACTTTCGCCTAACGGACTTTCTCGATTTTCCTTGCAAGTCTCAGTGACAGTGGGGACTCTGTGTAGAAAACGCCATATTGCGCAAAAACTAAAATGGATGCAGTATTGATACCCACATCAATTGAAAGGTCTCGAAATGTACTTTCAGAATATATACACCATATGCCGGAAAACAAACCTTCGCCTAACGGATTTTCTCGATTTTGGTTGCAAGTCTCAGTGACAGTGGGGACTCTGGGTAGAAAACGCCATATTGCGCAAAAACTAAAATGGACGCAGTATGGAGACCCACATCAATTGAAAGGTCTCGAAACGTACTTTCAGAATATATACACCTTATACCGAAGAAAAAACTTTGCTAAACGGATTTTCTCGATTTTCCAGTGACAATGGGGAGTCTGTGTAGAAAACGCCATGTTGTGGAAAAAAGTGGGGACTCTGTGTAGAAAACGCCATATTGCGCAAAAACTAAAATGGATGCAGTATGGAGACCCACATCAATTGAAAGGTCTCAAAATGTACTGTCAGAATATACACACCATATTCCGAAAAACAAACCTTCGCCTAACGGATTTTCTCGATTTTCATTGCAAGTCTCAGTGACAGTGGGGACTCTGGGTAGAAAACGCCATATTGCGCAAAAACTAAAATGGATGCAGTATGGAGACCCACATCAATTGAAAGGTCTCGAAACGTACTTTCAGAATATATACACCTTATACCGAAGAAAAAACTTTGCTAAACGGATTTTCTCGATTTCCAGTGACAAT
>NW_026882857.1:0-4351 GCF_032173495.1 Musca vetustissima
TACTACAACATGGACATTCACACTTGTTTGTAGTGTTAATGCGAGCAATATAAATACCAGGGTTTACCTAATTTTAAAATTAAATTTATCAATTGATCTATCTAAATTTTAATTTGATAATTTCAATAGGGGCAGCGAAGCGCCACGGGTCCCGCTAATATATATATATATGGGCAATATTGCCAATTTTTTAATATTCCATTTTCAAAAAATCAGCTTTTTTGTTTTTGTGGCACATCAATGATTTTTGGTACACATATAGAGAAAAATGTTCTGACTCCGAAACTGTTCGCGATCAAATTTTTGGTTGATGCGCGCAAAAGTTATCGAGGTTTTAATTTTGAGCATAAGAAAAAAATCTTAAAATTACGCCGTTTATTATATTAACCAAAAACGTTGATATATATCTTCCTCCGTAAAATAAGAATATGAATATTTTATAATAATCACGATAAAGTTGCACATATTCGCGAAATATGAGAAAAATAAAAAAATATAGGAGATTACATCAATATTTTTATTATATTAATGATATACACACACCTAAAAATTAATTTAAAAATATCTACATAATCTAAACACCATAATGAATCAAATGATATCAAAATCACACAAGTCCGTGTAGCGGTTTCTAAATCGCAGCGACAACAAAACATGATATTGAGGAAAAATATTTGTTTTTGGTTCAAAAAAATAATGTCATCATATTAATTTTTTAATTTTATACAAGAAATTTCAGAAAAAAATGTTGGGGTTATTCTGTTATTTTACCCGAATTTCGCCGAAAAATTGACATATATAATAATAATCACTTTTTGTGTATAAGTATACGCCTTGCGGATTATATCAAGAGCCTTCCGATAAATCTTAGAATTCTATAAATAGGAATATATCTTAAAATAAAATAATATTATGAAATATACATTTTAAATTGCGTGTAAATCGCGTAATTCTCAAAATCATTTGATGTGCATGCGGTTTCCAGGAAGTACTGAAGTTTATCTTCTAATTCATATATATTTTGCGAAATTTCATTTGACGGCTAAGATGTGCCACACGTTACATTGAAGTACCCAAAAAATCGTAAAACGCGAATAATTCCCGAAAACTCCATATGCCATTAACGCGCATCCGATTTCGGTGTGCACCCTAAAAAAATACATCGATCTATACCGATTTCAATGTGGACCATTAAGAACCATGGATGTGCCAGCTCACACTATTTTTGAGATAAATTGCGTCTAAATCGCGTAGTCCTCAAAATCATTTGATGCGCATGCGGTTTCCAGGAAGTACTGAAGTTTATCTTCCAGTCCATGTATATTTTGCGAAATTTCATTTGACGGCTAAGATGTGCCGCACGTTACATTGAAGTACCCAAAAAATCGTAAAACGCGAATAATTTCCGAAAATTCCATATGCCATTAACGCGCATCCGATTTCGGTGTGCACCCTAAAAAAATACATCGATCTATACCGATTTCAATGTGGTCCATTAAGAACCATGGATGTGCCAGTAAAATCTATTTTTGAGATAAATTGCGTACATCTTTCTTTCGGCTGAAGTTTTTAAAGTTCTCTTTTCGAAAAAGATCAAAATCCGTATGAGGTCATTTATTGAAGCGGAAATGATGCACAGAAAAGGCAAATAAATCCGCGATATTTTCAAAAACATTTTTTGCCAAATTTCGTGTTTTTGGAAGGCCAGTTCCCGCCGTTCTAGTAGACGGATTTTCACGAAGAAGATTTTATATCATCCGAAACGTAAAAACCCTTATTGGTCGCGGGTACCCATATCATTCAGTTGACAGATCTAAAAATTTGGCCCGAAAAATAGGTTTTTTAGAAATTTGATCGCACAAAATTCGCACCATCGGATGAGTATTACACTGAAGCTGTGCATACTACATACACAAAATACATATCAAATGACGCAGATTCGCGACTACAATAATCTTATAATCGATTTTTATAAATTCCTGTTTGCGTATTAAAGCTAGAAGTAAAATTAAAAAAACACTCAAAATCGAGCTTCAAAATGTCAGCATCATTTAAAGGTAGATGTAGTGAAAATTTTGAAAAATGGTACATAAGGGGCGTAGTCCCCATTTTGTTGGCTTCTAGTATTATTTGGACACGAAGACCGTGCAATGAGTGGTTTAGTCACAAATCGATAGAGAACATAAAAAAACTGGTTCGCCTCAACGTGTTTTTACACATTGTTTTACATTAAAGTCGACACAGCTTTCACCAAAATAAAGTTTGGAGGTCAATATCATGAACTGTTTGCAACGACAGATCAATTAACCCAAAACTATTCACTTTTTTCATATACTTAAGTAATTCCCGAGTTATAAAGGGGTAAACCTCCGCTTCAGCTATGTTAAAAAATTGGCAATATTGCCCATATATATGTTGCTATATTATTTTTGTTCATATTGTGGCTTGTTATCCCAAAGACGTATACAAAACCAGTAAGGAAAGTTCAAAAGTCGGACGTGGCGAACTGTATGATATCCCTCATCACTTTGGGTGCATACAAGATATGCTCATAAGTACAATATCCTCTAGATATAATATATACATAGTATCTTTGCAGGACCATTGAAATGGAATCGGACGAAGTTAACTGCATGAATTACATATATATTTGAACTAAATTGAAACAATCCATGCACATACCAATCTGAATTTTATGAAAAATTTAACAGCAATCATCGAGCAAAATATGTATAGGATATATGGGAAATTATAAAATTCTTTTAAAATTCCATTAAAAAAAATTTGAAAAATTTTTTTTGCGAGCACATTTATGATTTTTGGTACATAGGTTAAGAAAAATATGCTGATTCTAAATCTGTTCGCGCACAAAAGGTATAGTGGTTTTAAATCTTGTATTTCAAATATAAATTCAATGAATTCCTATTCGTTGTAATTCGCGAATTTCTTCATAAATGGTTAAACACCATTGTTTTCTTTGCATACTAGTCAAATCACATTGAAATACGGTATAATAGTCGCGAAAAACAAATAGAAGCATTAAGATAAGGGAAAATAAAATAAATTAATTTTTGAATCAAAACAATTTTTTTTTTTGAATTTTCGATTTTTTAGTATTGTTAGGAGGATACGGTTTTGCCCTAATCAACGCTTTTTTCTGCAAATTCTTTTAGATGATTGTTAAACATCGGTAAATTCATTTAATAAGAGTTTCGTCGTTAAAAGTGACTAAATATATTGCACTTTCAATTCATAAAAATGATCAATATTAAAAAGCATGCAATTCGCGTATTAGTTGAAATCAGCTGATACGCATGCGGTTTTCGTATAAACCAAATCAATCTCTTCCAATAATTATGCATTTTCCAGGTTTCATTAAGCGGCCAAAGTGCAAAAACCTTAAAAATGACTAAAAATGGCGCAAAGTGCATACGATTTTTATGTGCATCAGATTTCAGTAATCTCCTATGAAAATACACAAAAGGGCACCTATTTTAAAAGGATCGGTTAAGAACCGCGGATGTGCCTCCACAATCGATTTTGGATAAAATACGCATATTATTCGCGTATCGATATATTTTTGACCTATTTTCACACAGATTCGCGAATATTATAACACAAGAATGAATGTATGTGAAATCAATTCGAAGGAATCCGCGATTATATACGCGAATTTGTCAAAATAAGTTGTTACATTTTTTCCCACATTCAAGGTACATATATCCGCCGTTTTATTGGGCGGAATTGAACATGGATGGGCTCATTAGATCCGGCATGTAAAAAAACTAAAATCACGCGGGGTTCCACGGAATTTGATTGGACTTTCTTAATTTTAGACTCAAAAATATGTTTTTTATACAAATTTACGCACCAAATTTTCGCCTTTGGAACCCATTTGCAAAGAAGCTACGGTGAGCACATTCATGAGATATACACTAAACGAAGCAAAATCACGAGTTCTACAATCCTATAATTAATCCATTATCTGGATGCGCATCCTAATTATAAGAAAAATTCAAAAAAACACCGAAAATCCGGCTTCAAAATGTCAGTATCCATTTTGGGTGGATGCAGTGAGTATATCGAAAAATAATACATTAGAACCATATTGTCCATGGGGTATTCTTCAACTTAGTCACTGATCACATGTGCGTCCGTTGGGTAGTTTAGCCACAAATCAGGAAGGAACACAAAAAAACTCGTTGGCTTCAACACATTTTCACCCATTTTTTTACATAAGTTGCGTGAAAGCTGTGATGTTTCTTCCACGCAACTTATTATTTATTACCAATATTTTAAGATTTTGACAAGAACACTTCATTTTATAGAAATGAATTTAAATTTTATGCAA
>NW_026882858.1:0-43873 GCF_032173495.1 Musca vetustissima
TGGTACATGTCAAATGACATGTGATGTATAATCGACAACTTATAGCGTTGCTAAGCACACAGCCTTTTTAACACTTATAGTAATTTTAATATAATCTCGGTAGAAACAACAAACCTCCTCACCAAATCTATGCAGTGACCCATATTCTGATATTTTTGTATGACGATAATGCTATAGTCTCACCGCAGACATTCATCCATACATTTTCAATTTGGTTTTCAGTTTTCATTTTTTTTTGTTTCGCTTTGGTTAAAGATACTGTTCACCGATTTACAACATTCAATACTGTTAAGTGAAATGGTACAACATGACACCACCATCCACGGTGGATGGTGGAACAACCAAAAAACCGTCAACAACAACAGACGAACACAAAACCGATCGAATATTGAATATTATCAACGAAGCGGCTAATTTATGTGTGTTACGGTCAATATGATGGCCCTAAATGCAAGAATAATACTCAAGCACCACATCACACATGATACAGAAGACCCAACTGCTGTTGTCGTCCTCACTCATACGCATATGATCTTGTTTTACATAAACTTTTATGGTCTGCTTAATCATCTGCCATGAAATTCAATTACAAAATGAAACGAGAACGAAATTTTATACAATTTATGACAGCGAATTAAATAACGTTCAGTAGATTGGCCATATTTTAGCAGAGATGCGTGAATCGCCACCACTCATCCGTAGACATAAGCCACTTATCAGGTATTTAAATATGCCACATACAAGAAGAGAAAGTCTAATAACGAAATATGAAATGAAGAATGCTCGTGCTTTTAAGGATTTAAATAATCGCAGACAAATTTTGTGCTAATTTAATTCAGATGGGCAAAAATACGAAAAAGAAAATTTAATGTGAGCCGTTATTCAAATTATACACACACTCACAAATAGTTAAGTATTTTTGTAAGGACGAAGCAAACTTCGTAACTAAGATATGATGTTCCTACATCTGGCCCATATGACACATGTATAGTTTTGTTTACAAAGAAATTAAATATGTTTAGTATAGTACACTATATATTTGAATCTGTGCAGGTCCATTACCGTATTTTCAAACCTAAATATCTGTACTTTGGCATACCACGTTCTTAGTAAAGAAAATACTTCCCCGAAGACATATTGATATGTATTCGTTGTAATTTATTACTATGTGATATTATTGGGTAACAAATCTCCCCACTAAAAATTATCAATATGGGTCTACTTTTACCCCCAAAAATGTTGGTATTATGGGGCACGTTTTGAACCGAAATGATTGTAGTTTGGTATTTTGGATTCGTATTGGGTATACAATTTTTATACAAATTTTTGGGATTTGGTCTCATATAACGGTACTCCCCAAATATCCCGATCTGTAATTTTTTTTGTTGAGTTCTAATTGAGTACCAAATATATCCGTAAAAATGTGACAATATTGGTCCAATTATGCGCAGTCCTCAAATTTTCGGTATTTTGGGGTTCTTGAGCGGGTTTCCCAGCCAAATTCGTTTTTATACCCTCCACCATACTATGGAGGGTATATTAATTTTGTCATTCCGTTTGTAACTCATCGAAATATTCATTTCCGACTCTATAAAGTATATATATTCTTGATCAGGGTAAAATTCTAATACGATCTAGCCATGTCCGTCCATCTGTTGTAATCACGCTATCTTCTGAAGGAATTGAGACAGGGTGCTGAAATTTTGCATAGTTTTGTCTGCAGGCAGGTCAAGTTCGAAGATGGGATATATCGGTCCACGTTTAGGCATAGCTCCCATATAACAGTACATCCCAACTTTCGGTATTTTGGGGTTCTTGATCCCGTTTTTCAACCGAATTCGCTGCAATTTGGTATTTCGTAGTCGTATATGGTAACAAATCTCCCTACCAACAATCTGTAATATTCGCCCCCTTTTTGGGGTCGTCCCCGGCCGAACTTAACGCTTTTTCACTTGTTTGTTTAGCGATAGAATTTGCTAGTTTTGTCTTTATTTGGGTCACCCCCTAAGATTTTATTGATATTTCTGTAGTTGCCTCTAATATGTTTTTGTGCGGTATGTTGTGTTTGGTGTCTATCCACTCGTCCATATCAACCGCCGCTTTATATTTTATTTGGATGTATATAATATTGTCTCCAATGCCTTAGTTGGTGTTGTACGCATTGCCCAACATATACCTAGGCAACACGATCTCTGAACTTTCTTCAATGCTTTTACGTTACATTTTTTATCCATTGGTGTCCACCAACAGACGCCTATGTTAGAATTGGTCTAATAACGCTCTTATAGATTCAGGATATCATCTTAGAATTGAAGCCCCATTTAAGAAAGAAAGACCAGCATCTATGGATCTTGTCAGCCCTTTGCTGTATGTGGTCTTTCCATTTAATTTTTCTCTCTAGAATTACTCCCAGACAGCAACGTACACAGGATTTCATTTCGGGGGGCCCGGTAGTACAAAATGAAAAAATTCGCTGGGGGCCCAGGGCCGGGCCCCCAGGGCCGCTCCCTGCGTACGTCCCTGCTCCCAGATATTTAACTTTGTTTTATATGACTATCGTTTTGTTTTGGAAGATGGTCTCTTCATATTGACCTATTTTTGTCTTTCTAGTGAAAAGACATATCTCCATTTTGTCCGGATTTACGTTTAAGCCCCTCGGTTTAGCCCAATCATAAGCAATGTTTAGTACCGTTTCGGCTTTCCAGCATAGTATGTCAGGATTCTTACTCCTAAGAACTATTATAACGTCGTCTGCATCGGTAAAGTTCCTTAAGAGTCCATTTTTTGGTACTTACCCACATGAGAGGTGACAAAATCCCTCCCTGTGGTGTACTCTGACCTACTTTGTCTCTGATTGTTATGTCCTGTATGCTACAGCTAATCCATCTGTTCCATAGCATATAATTAACTCAGTCTATGATTGCCCGATCAACTTGGTAAGTATCTAAGGATTGGATAAGTGTTATTAGTGCTGACATTGTTGAAGGCACCTTCAATGTCAATGCGTACCGCTAAGGTATATATTTTCTTAGCCAAGGTGCTCTCAATATAGTGTACTACCTCATGTAATATGGTTTCCACTGATCTCCCATTTACATACGCATGTTGTTTATTTGTCAGCGTATCATTGGGTATACTGCTCTTTATCATTTTGTCGATTATACGTTCCATGGTTTAGAGTAGGAATAAAGTTAGGCTTATTGGCCGATATGATTTTGGTGTGGCGCAGTTTGCCTTTCCGGGCTTGGATATGAAGACTACCCTGGGTTCCTGCCAGGCTTTCGGTGTGTACGTGACGAAACTAACGCCTCTTTTTATAGTAACGTGGGAAGACGTTATCCGGTCCTGCCGCCTTCAATGGTGAGCATCTTTTTAATTCGTCTAACACCATTGACTTGTCAATTATAGGTTCCTCTTTCTTCCCTATCTGTCATGACATCGTCCATTGTTGAAGTGTTCGATGGGAAGTGAGCATTCATTGGGAACCTTAGTGTTTCCTATCGATGGGAAGCTCTATTTCTTTTTGGCGGATTTGATAGTCGCGTACACAACCGTAGACCTTATCATCTTCGCCACTTCCGCAGAAGTGGAGGGAAGGTCAGGGTTATCCTTTTGAGTCTCAGTCTGCATCTCGCACTTTTTGTTCATCCGGTTCAATCTGGCCAACTTCCGCCTTTGTACCCCAGACAACTGCTTCTTCCATACCCACCTCCTCTATCATCTTGTCGGCCTCTTCTCTCTTCCGGCTCTCCAATACGGTTATTTTTGTCTGATCATATTCAGACTCAGAATTTGAAATTGAAGGCTGAATCGAAATTGCTCTTCCACTGTGGTTCCTCAACTCTGAATCGGTGTTGCCCGATGGTTGAGTGCTAGTAGCTGCACCTTCGACTACAGATGCCAAGACACCCACATCTGCAGGATAGGTTAGGTTTGGGGATGTGCAGTCACTTATGTGGCTGCAGCACTCTGAGGCCGGTTAGGCCCCTTGTGATCATCCACAAGAAGAGATATAGTGAAGAGAAGACACAAAGACAGATCTGTAGGGGAGAGAAGATTAGGGAATTAATGGAGAGTTGAGAATCATACATAATTAAACGAAGGAAGGAATGCAGGTCGATGGTTCCAGGAGTCAGACAGAAGATGTGTTACATGTCAAGGTTGTATGTTAATAACCACTTTATGTTTCTAATCATGCCGTAGATTAGAGCAGGTTCGGTTATTGAGAAGAAGCTGAGACTCGGTAGAAAATGAGCACCCATTAGTCTTTGCCGCCTGTAAGCCAGGGCTGGACAATGACACAGGAGATGCTCAATTGTCTCCGTTTCCTTCTCGTCAACGCAGAGTCTGCAGTAATCAATTGCATCAAGATCCCATTTACATTTACAGAGTCGGCCAAATGGATATTGACACGTTGCACCTAGGTTCGTTGTGCCAAAGTTCACAGCCTCTTTCGTCAAAGAATGCCTCAAATTTCTGTATCGTCAAAACTCAGGATTGGAGATATATAGACGCCTTATTTAGCGCGTTGGTCCAATGCCATACCTGGTTCATTCAGAATACTACCATGCCCAAAGGTACAGTTCCGCCAGAGTTTTTGTTCATGCAGCCTTAGGGCGCTACTGACACTTAATGCTGAGGGCCAGAGGCTTGAAGTACAGCATTGCGTTCAGAGCTGCTTGTAGCGTACACCTTCTGGCTCCTGTAACTAAAATCGCGGCGGCTCTTTGTACCTTGTCTAATTTACAGGATGTCGACTTGAGGCTCAGACAGTTCCACCAAACAAGAGAGCCATAGGACAAGATGGGCCTTACCACAGTGTTATACAGCCAGTGTATAGTCGATGGTTTTAGCCCCCAGTTTTTTCCCAATGGAGTTCTTGCATGCATAGATTGCAATCATCCCTCTCTTAGCCCGCTCCTCAACGTTCCTTTTCTATCGTAGTTGACAGTCCAGGATTGTTCCGAGGTACTTTGCTTCGGGAGATAGATGAAGTTGCACTCCATCCAGTGTTGGTGGAGCAAAAATGGCGAGCTTATACTTCCTAGTGAACATTACCAGTTCCGTCTTCGTTGGATTTACACCAAGACCATTTGCCCTGGCCCAGCGCGATAGCGTCAGTAAGGCTCTTTGCATAAGGTCCGAGATTGTAGACGTCGTCCACGTCGTCCGCATAAGCTAAAACTTTGATACCCTTCCCGTCCGATTCCCTCAGTATAATATTAATTACCAATAGCCATAGTAACGGCGAAAGCACCCCTCCATGAGGTGTGCCTCTAGTTAACGTTTTCCTGATTTTTGTATCCCCCACATTTGAATTTATAATTCTGCTGTTAAGCATTTTATCTATCCAATATGTAAGGGTATCAGGAATGCCAACTTCTTTAATTGAGTGGTGTATGGATTGAAGTTTAACGTTGTTAAAGGCTCCTCTATATCTAGGAAGGCGGCCAGCGTAAAATTTGAATTTTCCATGTTCCTCTCAATGTAGCCTACCACTTCGTGTAGTGCAGATTCCACAGACTTGCCCTTTATGTATGCGTTTTGTGAGTTGCTAAGAGAGGTGGTGTATTTACGACTTCTAATCTCCAAGTCGATCAGTCTTCCGAGAGTCTTGAGGAGAAAGGATGATAAACTAATGGGTCTATAGTCTTTTGGTGCAGAGTGACTTGGTTTCCCTGCCTTGGGAATGTAAGTAACCTTTACCTCGTTCCATAGATCCGGAACATACGAGAGAGTCAAACACGCAGTATAGATCTTCTCAAGGATCAGAAATATACTTGGCGAGGCATATTGAAGCATCGCCGGTATAGAGTCTCCTACATCATATATGGACAGCCTTGACGCCAAAGTATTCAACGGAGGTAAGAACAGATGATTGTGCGGAAAAGGAATGGGTGGCTATATGAATCACGTCTGTCAGTGACCAATATGCAGCGAAATTTAATGTTCTATGTGTATGCGATTCTTCAACTCTTTTTCCGTGAACACACACTTCGATGTTATGCAAAAAATATGTTTTAATATTTATTTTCTTTTAATAAATGCCAATACGTTATAAAATCAATTAGTATGATAATCTTTTAACTAATTAATGCTACAACATATAATTATCTCGGAAATTAGCATACTTACTCAATGGTAATAGCTATTTTAAGATTTACTTTAATCTAATCTAAAATTTAGAGCGAAAATTCTCTTTTGTTTTCACTGGCCAAGAGAGTGAGAGAGAAAACAAATCTCAAAATATTATTTCAGAGTCTCATATTATTTCAGAGTCTCCTACATCTGTAGGATACTGTTGCTTACGATCGCAGGATGACGACGGTGCGTTACTCGTGGGCAGATCAACGACACCCGCTGGTACTTAGTTCTTTAGGCTCTGATCTTGGTGTAACCTCTATATTATAATGAGGGGGACTCATTACATTATGTGTCACAATGGTACAATATAGTCAAAATCAAACTATATTATACTTTTGCAATGAGAAACTTCATTAAAAGTTTTGGTGCAATGTTCAGGAAAATTTGCCATCAAACTGAAATTTAATATTTTGGTCACCAATAGTTTTCAAAATATCACTGGAAGTGTTTGCTTAGGTTCACTTATATATATATATATATATATATTCCCTATATAAAAATCCCACCAATTTTCGATTTCATCGGAAGTTTTAGCCGCACTTCCCACATGCCGAAGTTAACTCTTTTTTTCTCGTGTTTATAATTCTATAGGTTAACATATCCCATTCAATTATTAATTCCGACATCTAGAGTGACTCCCTTTTATAATTTGCTTGAGTGTATCAATTCAATCCTTTTTTTATTATGACATGTGACCCGACCATAGTGCTGCGTATGATTTATTAATTCGCATTGTTTCGAGTGGCCCTGCGATGCTATTGTTATAACTATTTGACTGGAAACTGTGTTAAGTCCGTTTTGTGGTAATGGGCTTAATATTGTAAATATTGTTTTGGCTATTGTTGGGCGAGAAGTATGTAAGTTGTTGTTGTTATAGTTGTTATGGTTTTGTCTTTCTCCCCCGGTCTTGAAAAGCAAAAATAAAATATGTCAGAGTGTGGTGATTTCAGTTTTTTCTTTTTGGTGTTGTTATTGCTGGGATTGGAGTCATAAATCAGAATTTACAACAGGAAAACGACTTGAATGAATGAATTCACACAACGCTTGAATGCGAATATGAACACCCGCCAGCCAGCCAGCCTGCCTCATACTGAACGCCCCACAACAAAAGAAGCCGAAATGGTCAAGATTAAAATTCTTTTTCACATCTGATAAAAAGATAAAGGGGTCCGTCGATGAAGAAGGGTATGTGGCTTACAATCAAACATATATGCATATGAATCGTTAAATATTTATTTTACATATGAAGAATCGTTAATATGGGCTTTCCTTAAGAAACGATTAAATATTTTGTTCAGAAGCCTCACCATGCAAAATTGTTGGTCATTCCATTGAAATCTCCGAATCTTTTTCCATGGAGGAGTCGAAAAAAATTGTCGCCATTTGTCTCAAAAAGTAAAATTTATGTTTCTTTGATATTCGTCTGAATGCAAACAAAACCCGAAATTCAATCCAATCTCCCCAAAAAATAACTATCAACCTACCGAATTTTCGAATCTCTTCCAAGGAGATTCAGCGAAGTTGTGAAGTGTTAAAGATAAAAAGTTAATGATGCCTAATGGTAGCAACACCTGCCACATGACAGACAAATTATCGCCGCCACTTTGCCTGCCTGGGGCCGCACCCAACACACAAAAAAACTTAAACAAAAGAAGAACCAACGACGACAACAACAACAAATAAAAGGAGCACCCCGAAATAAATGTTGCCGAACGACAGCGACAAAACATTGCTTGCCGTGGTGTGCTGAGCTGATTACCTGATGACCATATTTATTATGAGGGTCCTCTTCATCAGCTTTGTTTTCCGTTCTATTGTTGTTATTGTTTGCCTTGGGACTCCACGTTGTCGCCCGGTCTTTTGCGTATAATTTGTTCAAATTTATTTATATTTTCATAAAAAACATAAACATTTCAGAAGCCGCTCCATATATTTGGTTATGGGTAGGTAGATAGGTAGGATGGTACGAACAACACATTTCGTTTGCATGACCAGCAAGAATTCGCAAATCGAATAAATATTTTGACTGTTTTAAATTAAAGGAGTGAATAAATGAATTTTGAAATGGGAATACAATGACTAAGAATTTAAATATGAATTATGTTCGATTCTCGGTTAAGCCTGTAATGTATTGGGCGGTTTTCTCATGCCTATATCAAAATATGATAATAAATTCAAGCAAAAATTCCAAATTATATCGAATTGGGTTGGATTATGGATAGTATTCTCAAAACACCTCAAGTTCCGTACCATAGCTTTTGAAGGAAGTGATTGAAGTCCTCTAAAAATCATGATTTCAATCTAAATGTTTGTCATTCCTTCTAAAGGTATCGGACGGAATGGTAAACTTTTTGTTAAAAAATACTATTTATAATAATTTGGGAACACAGTATCTAACTCGAACTGAACTTTTCACCACCTAATATTTTAACTAAGCGTACACAATTTTAATAGATATATACCCAACAAAGCGTAAAATAAATCCTATATCAGATAAAGGTAGCGTCCCAGTTAATACAAACTTTGCAGATGGTGATATTCTATCAAATATAGTTCAAGTCCGAAAATAAGACCCATCAGTTCACTCCTTCGAGTACATCCCTACAATAAGATTTACTTCATTAATTACAATTCGTAATATTTTTTACCAAACATAGAATGAGTTCGAAGACGAAATTCATCGATGGTCCAAATATCAACAAGTAAAAAAGGCGTTAAGTTCGACCGGGCCGAACTTTGGAACATACCAAAAAGTATACCTATATCAACAATTGTACCAAGCGTTTGTTGTAAACCGTAATAATCACCAAATACAAATTTCAGCAATTTTTAATGAAGATTATTCCTTACATTGCAAAACCTCAAAATGTGGACAGATTTTTACGACGCATGGTAGGATGGAACATGCGTATAAAATCACCAAAATACTGCAATTTAGAGGGGTGTGTTGGAAGCTCTTGGTTAAATATGAAAATTGTTATTGCAAAAAAAAAGTGTTTGCGTATGTCCTGAAGGCTATACCTGAAGCCAATATTATGCATGGTGTATGAATTGCCGAACATTTAGAGTTATCGTTATATGAGGTGCAATGCCTAATTGAGCACTGATATAGATCAACTTTGAATTTAATTCAACATTTATGGATCACTATCCCTCCCTTTAAGCTAAATATTTAAAATGCCGAAAATAGGTAGGTATCATTATCCGAAGACTAATATTCTAGTTTTTTTCATGATATACTTCGAAGGTAGAATGAGTACAACAGATTGCTAAAACGTCTTAGAATTCCATACTTTCGAGTACAGACTATCCCCACTTCTGTGGTGGAATATGACTATATGGGTATAGACCAAAAGCGACGAACAAATCCGATAACAATTTTAATGTAAAAGGGAGGTTATATAGGTTCAATTTTGGGAGAGAAATTTGTATCCATATACGACTACAAAATACAGCTAATTCGGTTGAAAAACGCGTTCATAAACTTCATTGGATCGGGAATGAATATTTCTATGAGTTACCAACGGAAAAACAAAATTAATATATATATATATATATATATATAAATGGGGTACCAAAGTCCCTATATGTCTTTCGATTTGCACGAAATTTGGTATAGGCTACTAAATTAGATCTAGAATGATGTGTCTAAGTTTTCTGAAAATCGGTTCAGATTTAGATATAGCTCCCATATATAGTTTCGACCGATTTTAGGTAAATGGTGCAACAAAGTCCCTGAAAATTATTTAATTTGACTGAATTTTTTCATAGTGTACTGAATTCGGTCTAGAATGATGTGCGTTAAGTTTCGTGAACATCGGTCCAGATTTAGATTTAGCTCCCATATATAGTTTCTCCTGATTTAAGGTAAATGGTTTACCACAGTCCCTATATATCTTCCGATTTGCACGAAATTTGGTATAGCCAAACCCACCAAAGTCCCTGAAAATTATTTAATTTGACCGTAATTTTTGCATAGTGTACTGAATAGAGTAACTTCGGGTAATGTGGACCACTATTTTCTTTTTTTTGATATTGTGGGCGTAACAACGGTAAAAAATAAAAATAAATTGTTTTCACAGCATGGTAGATTTGTTGGCTAATTATATTCCTGGTCAAAAATTATATATATTTGTCCATAAACATGTTATTGCATTTTATTTCAAAAAACTCTAAACTGCAAATAAAAATAACTTGGCGGGTAATGTGGACCAGTATTTGTGGGTAATGAGGATCAGTAAGTTAAATGTAGGTTGTGGATTGATTGTGATAAATTTCAATTTATTGCACTCTTGGGTAACAATAAATGCAAAAATATATGGGTCCATGTTTTGGAATAGCCCCCATTTAAGGGTACCACCCCATTTGCGATATTTTGAAGGTCCTTGCTTCATTATCCAACCGAGGCACCTATAATTTCGGATATCGAGTTTTCAGAGGATAGAATACCTCCTCGCATATTAAATGCGCCCTTGTTTCGAACTCGTCCTCATGAAAATGTCCCACTTTTTTATAGTGGTCCACATTACCCGACATTGAATATTTTTATTTAAAAATAAGTATCGGCTTCAAAAATGAATATAAATTTAAAAATAACCGAAAGTAATTACAGATAAACGTGTATTTTTGTTAAAGAAAATAAGATAACCACATAACCTCTTTATATTCGAGAAAAACAAAATGTTCGACTATTTTGCAAAAACGTTCGACAATTGTGCTAAAAAATTTTCAAATCACACTTTTACAATCAGAGCTACATTTTCACCTACTAAATTTTCAACATTGCAATTATTTATTAAAAATCAAGTTTGATGTTTGTTTTCACTAATTAGGAAAACATTTATCAAGGCGGCATTGGCATATTTCAAGCATTTTCTTAGATATGGGGGGTGGTCCACATTTGACGCATGGTCCACATTACCAGAAGTTACTCTAAGGTCTAGAATGATGTGTGCTAAGTTTCGTGAAAATCGGTTCAGATTTAGATATAGCTCCCATATATAGTTTCGCCCGATTTTAGGTAAGTGGTGAACCAAAGTCCCTATAAATCTTTCGATTTACACAAAATTTGGCACAGCGCAATGAGTTATGCCTAGGATGATGTGTGTTAAGTTTCCTGCAAATCGGTTCAGATTTAGATATAGCTCCCATATATACTTTTGTCCGATTTAATGTAAATGGTGCACCAAAGTCCCTTTATATCTTTCGATATGCACGAAATTTGGCGCAGCGTAATGAATTAAGTCTAGAAGGATGTGTGTTATGTTTCCGGAAAATCGGTTCAGATTTAGATATAGGTTCGAGGTAAATGGTGCACCAAAGTCCACAAATATCTTTCGAATTGCACAAAATTGGGTACAGCGTACTGAATTAAGCCTTGAATGATTTGTGCTAAGTTTCGTAAAAATCGGTTCAGATTTAGATATAGCTCCCATAAATATTTTCGTCCGATTTAAGACAAATGGTGCACCAAAGTCCCTATTTATCTTTCCAGTTGCTCGAAATTTTGCACAGCGTACTGAATTAAGAGTAGAATGATGTGCGTTAAGTTTCGTGAAAATCGGGTCAGATTTCTCGGTCCGATTTATGTAAATTGTGCACCAAAGGCCGTATATATTCTTCGATTAGTACGAAATTTGGCACAGCATACTGAATTGAGTCTAGAATGCTGTGTGCTATGTTTCGAGAAAATCGGTTCAGATTTAGAGATAACCCTATATATATTTCGTCCGATTTAATGTAAATGGTTTAGTCTAAAATGATGTGTGCTAAATTTCGTGAAGATCCGTTCAGATTTAGATATAGCTCCCATATATATTTTCGTCCGATTTTACATAAATGGTGCATCAAACTCCTAATGTTTGTCCGATTAACACGAAATTGGTGCAGATGCAGCCATAGCTTCCATATGTATTTCGATCGGGTGTCTGATTGAGATTAAATTTTTAACAGTGCGGCGTACCGAATAGCGTGTATCAATTTTACTATAAATCGTTTTCCATAAATTTGTCCCATGGTACGCATACGACTCTAAATCTGCCAGAATGAAATTAAAATTATCATAGGGTGCAGGAAGACTTGATGATGTTCCTTCGGGGGAATATTGACATACGATTGTAAGGATACATCTGTACAATATACCCAGTGGTGGTGAAGGGTATCATGTAGTCGGCCCAGTCCGACTTTACTACTTTCCTTACTGGTTTCTTATTTAATTAATTTTCTGTTCTTCTTCACTGATATTACAGGGGCATAAGGATAAGTTATAATGCCTTTTAAACTCCAGAAATGTCAAGGAAAGTTATTAAGGTTGGCTTCTAAAAATATTGATTCTGTACCGAAAATATTAAATTTTACACTTAAATAAAACAAATGAAAAGAGCGTTATATTCGGCCAGCCCTACATAATAACATCGATAGGCACGCCCATATGGGTGCTAAAACAAAACATGGACCCAGGAGGTATCTGACAAACATTCACGCTTTGCTGATATTAAAAAAATATATATTTTTTTAAAAATATTAATTAAATAATAAATAATAAATTTTTTAAAAAAATTAATTGCAAACAAGAAAATAACAACTTGAGCATTTTGGCTATGACCATCAAATAGCGAAAAGGAAACATTAACATAGATTGAAAAATGTTTTGTGAAGACATTGTATCCACGATGAAATCGAAATACCAAGTAAAAAAATCGTTAGACCTTTGGATAGGGTTGGGACTTTTATATTGGACATAGCTTAACCATACAATAATCCGGAGTGCCGAACCGGATACTCCACGTTATAATACAAAAATTAGATTTATTTAGGGTTCACAGGTTCTTTCCATTTCCCTACTAAAAAGTGTATGTCAGGCTCTTTCCTGGATATTGCGACCATAATATATTTCAGAGTAATTTTGGCATATTGTTAGAGTAAATGAAGGAAGAAACCCATAGTGTAGACAATTTTTCAGCTGCTTTTGCTCTTTGTTTTTAACAATAGAGAAATTGTCTTCCAAATTATATATTTTGGCATAAGATAACATGGTTTGTTCGGCGTATTTTTTTTTTAATTCTACACTTTTAATTTTATACTGCGTTAGGAAGGAGATCATTTATCTTACTTCTGATCATCTTTTTCCTTCCTTCACTTCTGTGCCTCGTTTCATCTACCTGGAATTAATGATCCATCTCATGATAATATTTATTCTTTTGTTTACGCTTCCACCTTTTGTTTTTGTTCAAGCCATCAACAAAATCGGTTATTATGTGAAGATTTTTTTTTCGAAATATTGATTTAAATTATTGTAAATTGTTTCTTCGAAATTTGAGCGCAAATTAATTTTTATCGCATGCACCGATCGAACAATAAACTGTCGTGGTGTGGAATATTAAATTTTAAATTTTTGTCACAACATACTTAAAGCAAACATGATGTGTTTTTGAAAAAAACGCATTAATTTAAATTCAATCAATGGAGGGGATAATGACTCATATGTCAAGAGATCAAAATCGTAATGGGAGAGTAATTTGCAAATATTTTTAAAGTGACACGTATTGAAATGTTTTAGAAACATAAAATCTATATAGATCACTTTGGTGAGATGATAACACTAAAACCTTGAAAATACACCACAATATGGTGGGATATTTATATGGGGGAATGTCAAAAAAATAGCAACTCTTTCGATTTAAAAATGCAAATAAAAAAAATCAAATACCGATAATGAGGTTGGAGATTAGTATGAGAGTTATGTCAAAACATGGACCTACATATAAAACTTTCTGCAACTATGTTTTTATACCCTTCACCACACTGTGGTACAGGGTATTATGTCTTTGTAACAGGCAAAAGGAATGGAGATAGACACATGGTTCCTTTTGATAATATACATAGAATCACTTGGCCCGATATAGACAAAATTTTACACCGAGTACTGAATTAGGTCTAGATTGATATGCGCCAAGTTTTGTTGAAATCGGTTCAGATTTAGATATAGCTCTCATATATATTTTCGTCCGATTTTATGTATATAGAGCACCATACTGCCAATGTTGGTCCGATTTAGACGAAATTTTGCACAGAGTACTGAATTATATCCATATTGCTATATGCTTTCCGTCCGTCCAAGTATTTATGTGAACAAAGTACAGGTCACATTTATGATCCGAATTGGATGAAATTTGGCACATGTGACTTAACTGGCCTAAGGACGAACAATATTGAAATCGGAGAAAATCGATTCAGATTTAGATATAGTTCCTATATATAGTTTCGTCCGATTTTATGTAAATGGAGCAACACACTGCCAAAATTGGCCCGATTTGGACAAAATTTTAAACAGATTGTCTGTTTCCGTACTGCAAAAATCTACTATTTTTTACTACGATAACACTTTTTATACCCTTCACCACTCTGTGGTACAAGGTATTATGTCTTTGTGCATATGTTTGTAACAGACAAAAGGAAACGAGATAGACACATGGTTCCTTTTGAGAATATGCATAGAATCACTTTCTGAGTCGATTTATGCATGTCCGTCCGTCCGTCCGTCGGTCCGTCTGTAGATGTTAAATTGTCAACAAAGTACAGGTCGCATTTATGATCCGATTTGAATGAAATTTGGCACAGGTCACTTATTTGGCCCAAGGACGAACCCTATTGAAATTGGGGAAAATCGGTTCAGATTTAGATAAAGCTCCCATATATATATTTAACCGATTTAATGTAAACGGTCCCTATATATCTTTCGATTTGCACGAAATTCGGTACAGCCTAATCATTTAGGTCTAGAATGATATGTGCCAAGTTTCGTGAAAATCGGTCCAGATTTAGATATAGCTCCCATATATAGTTTCGTCCGATTTCATGTAAATGGTACACCAAAGTCGCTATATATCATTCGATTTGCACGAAATTTGGCATAACGTACTGAATTGAGCCTAGAAAGATGTCTGCCAAGTTTCGAGAAAATCGGTCCAGATTTAGATATAGCTCCCATATATAGTTTCGTCCGATTTCATGTAAATGGTGCACCAAAGTCGCTATATATCTTTCAATTTGCACGAAATTTGGCATAACGTACTGGATTGAGCCTAGAGTGATGTCTGCCTTTTTTCGTGAAAATCGGTCCAGATTTAGATATAGCTCCCATATATAGCTTCGTCCGATTTCATGTAAATGGTGCACCAAAGTCGCTAAATATCTTTCTATTTGCACAAATTTGGCATAACGTACTGAATTGAGTCTAGAATGAATGTCTGTCAAGTTTCGAGAAAACCGGTCCAGATTTCTGTATAGCTCCCATATATAGTTTCGTCCGATTTCATGTATATGGTTCACCAAAGTCTCTATATATCTTTCGATTTGCACGAAATTTGGCATAACGTACTGAAAGTCGGTTCAGATATAGATAAAGCTCCCTTTTATTATAGATTGATTATAAGTAATTGACGCACCAAGGATCCAATAGGCTGATAGGAACAAAACGTTCTGAAATTAGTATAACCTAACCTGTGACAAGTTTGTTTGAAATCGCTTAATATTTGGATAGAGCTTCCATATATATTTTCGCCCGATTTCAAGTAAATTGGGTATCAAACTCCTCATGTTAGTCAGATTGGCACAACTTACAAAATTGAGCATAGAATTACGTAGTTACGTTTTCTAGAAGTACAGACATTGCACAACGGATGACCTATTTATATTTGTTTGAAGTCGATTTACATACTTTATGGATAGATCTAGGTAGATTCACATTTAGATAAATATCACATATTTTATTTCATCCAATTTTTAATAGTCCTGTTTAATATATCCATAGTCGGCCCCGTTCGACTTTACTACTTTCCTTACTGGTTTCCTTTATGATATCGAAAAAAATAGTAAAAACTGGTATATTCTTGCAGTACAGGAACATACCAAGAGTACTGAATTATGTCCAGATTGATATATGCGAAGTTTTGTTGGGATCGGTTCAGATTTAGATATAGCTCCCATATATTTTTTCGTTCGATTTTAGGTAAATGGTCCACCAAACTGGAAATGTTTGCCCCGTTGGGACAAAATTTTGCAAAGCGTACTGAATTCAGTCCAGTTTAACATCTATGAAGCTTTTCTTCAAATCGGTCCAGATTTAGACGTAGCTCCCATATATATATATATATATATATATATTCGTCCCAATATTTGTCCGATTGAGACAAAATTTTGCACAGCATACTGAATTAAGACAAGTTTGATGTGTGTGAAGTTTTGTTGAGGTTGGTTCATATTTTCAGATATCTCCCATACAAAATTTTGCCGGATTTCATATAAATGTTACACCAAATTCAAGTGTGCCCGATTGACATGCAATTTTTATATAGATTTCAGAATGTCATGTGTATGGTTTTTATTGGTTCAAATATCTATGTAGATCTATTTTTTTTTATTCGATTCCATTTCAATGGTCATCCAAAGGTGGTATGTCTCTTCTATCAACAGGATATTGTACAAATTATCATTTCTTGTATGTATCCAAAGTGGTGAAGGGTATCATATAGTCGGCCCCGTCCGACTTTTGAACTTTCCTTACTGGTTTTTACACCCTAAGATCCCGTAATCTTAAATAATATCTATATCTAACCAGTAATCAAATATAAACCTTTATCTAAATCCCTGAAATCAAAAATACCAAAATACCCGAACGACCAATCCTCTAAAACCAATTAAGTTTCTTATTCATATCATAGATGTCAAGAATATAAATCAAAATTCTATGATTTCTTTGGAAATATTACACCTTGCTATTTACAATTCCACAGTTTGATTATCGAATGTTGATGGGTTAGTAATCAGCTTCTTTTATATGTCATACTGTCAGCCAACAACCGCCATCATCATAGCCTGGAAACGATCACGTACAACTAAATATTTCAAAAAAATAAAGTTCGTGTAAAGATAAAGCTGGCGAAATACCAATAAATCATTAACAAAAAAATAATAATAAACCCAGATATTCAATTAATGTTCATTTATTAAAAATAGCAACAACAACAACGGTTTATAAAGAGAAAAAAATTGCGACGGGTTTTATCATTTCATAAAATCGGAGAGCATTATTTGGGATCGTTGATGTTGTGCGGTGGTGCTGCTGCTGGCAAGGCTTTACTACACTCGGCTTTAAAAACCAATTTTGTCTTATGTTTCAATTTTTGGAGTTGCTACTCCTCTCCGCTATCCGATATCTCTTTCCGTTTGCATGAACATGAAAAGATTTTTGACATTTTATTATGGAAATAAATTTGTGATTTAATTGACATGGTTTGGTTTCCTTTAAGGTTTCAGTTATTCTCATTCATTTAATTCAGTCACATATATTTCATAATCTTACATGTATGGCGCATATTCAAGATATTCATATGCACGTATATTAGGGTGGTTCATAAAATGTTACTAAAAAATTATGGAAATTTAAAAATATTGACTACATTTTCTATGGAGGTTTATTAAGATAATAGCGGATTACAACCAGCAAATAAATTGACATTCCTAAGTTCCACAATATGTGTGCAACGCTTTTGGAAAACCGGGCAAAAACCTTTGAAATGCTCAAAATCTGGTTGTACCAGAAATTGACGGACAATCTATATGCGATATTCTCCATACCTAAAATCTTATCCTTTATATTATGCCTATATGCGATCTTAGCCATACTTACAATCGTAAACTTTATTTTCTGTCGTTTCAATTTACTGACACAGGTGGACGGCAATCGTTTCATTAACAACCCTTCCCATTAAATCCCAACCTACTTCATAAAATTCCCAAAAAAAAAAAACTGATTGAATTTGGTCTCTTATGGATATATTTTTCCGTCTTGCGCTTATCGCCTTTTTGTTTGTTGTTGCGTGGTGTATTTGTTTTTATTTTTGGTTCTAATTGAAGTGTCATTCAAATTGAAATGAATTGAATGTGGTGTCATATTTGACAGTCTAGCGATTTATTAACATACACCGACAGTGACACCGCCAGAGTAATGCCTGCTAGCCAGCCATCCATCCATCCAGCCTGCCAACAATCTAACCAACCATCGCACTGGAGAAACTCATTAAACTCTTGAAAATGGAACAAAATGTGTACAACATGGTGCGCATACTTATTACATAGATACGAATCGAATGTCATGTGTCTAGATTGAATGCAAGAATAGATAGAAGATTGAAATGGTATGGTAAGACATGTATATAAAGTGCAGTGTTGATTGCACTTAGAGATCTTTGAAAAAGGGCATAAACATAGATGCTGGTAATGTATAACACCGAATCTCAAAATGAAATTAAATTGAAATATTTACAAACAAAAATATTAATTCTCTCGGTCTTGAGTGCATTCATAATGGTTTGAATTTTAATTTTAATTAAGGTGTTTTGATATAAATTTATTCATATTAGTACCGATATATCATATCCCGGATATTTTCCATATATTCAATTGCAATGAAGTGAGGACATAGTGTATCCCAATTGATAACTTAAAAGGAAGTACTTTTTTGAAGCTTTTAAAATTTTCATGGCTTCAAATTATTTAGACAATCGGGCCAAAGGTGAAAATTAACCCGGTGTTGTGAACAATAAACAGTTCGTATGTATAGTCCTATTGCAGAAAATTTAATTGCAGCGCCTCAGATAGAGCTTTGTTCAGATTTCGATATATATTTTCGTCCGATTTGACGTAAATGAATCAAACTTACAAGATTTGTCTGACTGAGACGAAATTTTGTACATTTTCGAGCCTAAGATTGCAAGTGAAAATCTCAATCTCTTGACGATATAGCCGATTTTTTGTGTCACAAACATTTGACGGGCACGATAAGACAGAAACTATTAATCCATTGGGTTTCAAATTTCAACATGTTAAAATTCTGGACCTATGTAGTTATCGTATGAATTAGGAAATTAAATCGGTAAATATCTTCCCTATTTTCCACCTCGGTTTATGGCCGAATGTGATTTTCAAAAAATATGTAATTTTCTCGCCACCGAAAATAATAGATTTAAGTCTATGCAAAGTTACAAGTTTTTGTCATTCGGTTGAAACTCGTCGCATTTTGACATCGAGAATGGGTGTTCCGTTCCGTTTGGTAAACTATTCTATTAAAAACTCGATCAACCTCTCCAAAATACCGTATAATGGTCATCAATAGAGTTGATATTCGATTGAAGGTCAATAGTTATTCTTTCTTACACCGGTTACTTTTCCAGATCTAGCTTTTCGTAGTGGACATTTGCGTCATAAAATGTAACGTTTATAAATTTTCACACATCAGTCTTGGTTCATTTTACCCGCTAAATTTTAAAAATTTGTGACCTTCCACTTTAAATTGTTGCCTATGACTAGAACAACATGCAAACTTTTACGTATAACTCCCACATCCGAATAAATTATCTGGGTATTCTTCAACTTTTTTTCCATTTTTCACACATTCTCGACCCGCAAGATATTTTTCTATAATCACGAAAAAATATTAACCAATCATTACCATATACATGTGCAGTATTTAAATATCTACATATGGGTATATATTTAAAAAAAAATCCCATACATGTTATTCTAGGTTCAATTTGGTATGTTGTGCACAAATTAGTTCCAATCGTACAAACCATAGTTATTTGGCACACCATATAGAGATTGGATGAAAAAAATAAATGGAAGCTACGTCTCAATCACATCCTTGACTACATCACATACCCGAAACTAAATTTGGTGTATTTGGAAGAAACATAGGCTCCTCGGTGCCCCATTTACATAAATTCGGACAAATATATATGTGGGAACTATATCTGGCAAATATTGGGAGTTTTGTGCATCATTCACATTAAATCGGACGAAACTATATATGGGAGCTATATCTAAATCTAAACTGATCAAAAAAACTTTGCATTCATCGATCTGGAACTATTTCAGTACTCTGTATAAAATGTTATTCAATCGCGAGTTTGGTATTCACATAAAATAGGTCGAAATCGGAGAAAATATATGTGGGAGCTGTATCTAAATCTAAACCGATTTCAACAAAACGCTATGCAAAATTTTGTCTCAATCGGACAAATATTGGGTGTTTGGTTTATCATATACGAAACTATATATGGGAGCTATATCTAAATATGAACCGATTTAAACAAAACTCTGCATACATCAATCTGCAAAATTGTTAGATAAAATCGGACGAAAATATATATGGGAGCTGTATCTAAATCTGGACTGATTTTCTCCAATTTGAATAGGGTTCGTCCTTGGACCAAATAAGTGACCTGTGCCAAATTTCATTCAATTCGGATAATAAATGCGACCTGTACTCTGTTTACAATTTAACATGGACAGACGGGCGGACATGCATCAATCGATTCAGAAAGTGCTTCTATGCATATTCTCAAAAGGAACCATGTGTCTATCTCGTTTATTTTTGCATGTTACAAACATATGCACAAAGAGAAACCAGTAAGGAAAGTAGAAAAGTCGGACGGGGCCGACTATATGATACCCTTCACCACTATGGGTATATTACACAGGACTATTAACATGAAATTGGATGAAATAAAATATGTGATATTTATCTAAATGTGAATCTACCTAGATCTATCCATAAAGTATGTAAATCGACTTCAAACAAATATAAATAGGTCATCCGTTGTGCAATGTCTGTACTTCTACAAAACGCAACTACGTAATTCTATGCTCAATTTTGTAAGTTGTGCAAAATTTGATGTCAATCTGACTAACCTGAGGAGTTTGATGCCCAATTTACTTGAAATCGGGCGAAAATATCTATGGAAGTTCGATCCAAATATTAAGCGATTTTAAACAAACTTGCCACAGGTTAGGTTATACTAATTTCAGAACGTTTTGTTCCTATCAGCCTATTGGTTCCTTGGTGCGTCAATTACTTAAAATCAATCTATAATACAAGGGAGCTATATCTAAATCTGGACCGATTTTCACGAAACAAGGCAGACATCACTCAATTCAGTACGTTATGACAAATTTCGTGCAAATCGAAAGATATATAGCGACTTTGGTGCACCATTTACATGAAATCGGACCAAACTATATATGGGAGCTATATAGAAATCTGGACCGATTTTCTCGAAACTTGGCAGACATCACTCTAGGCTCAATTCAGTACGTTATGCCAAATTTCGTCCAAATCGAAAGATATATAGGGACTTTTTGGCACCATTTATAAGAAATCGGACGAAATTATATATGGGAGGTATATCTAAATCTGGACCGATTTTCACGAAACTTGGCAGACATCATTCGAGACCTAAATGATTAGACTGTACTAAATTTCGTGCAAATCTAAAGATATATAGGGACTTTGGTGCACCATTTACTTGAAATCGGACGAAATTATATATGGGAGGTATATCTAAACCTGAACCGATTTTCACGAAACTTGGCAGACATAATTCTAGGCTCAATTCGGTACGTTATGCCAAATTTGGTGCAAAACGAAAGATATATATTGACTTTAGTGCACCATTTACATGAAATCGGACGAAACTATATATGGGAGCTTTATCTAAATCTGGACCGATTTTCACGAAACTTGGCAGACAGCATTCGAGACCTAAATGATTAGACTGTACTAAATTTCGTGCAAATCTAAAGATATATAGGGACCGTTTACATTAAATCGATTAAATATATATATGTGAGCTATATCTAAATCTGAACCGATTTTTCCCAATTTCAATAGGCTTCGTCCTTGGGCCGAATAAGTGACCTATGCCAAATTTCATCCAATTCGGATCATAAATGCGACGGACGGACGGACATGCATAAATCGACTTGGAAAGTGATTCTATGCATATTCTCAAAAGGAACCATGTGTCTCTCTCGTTTCCTTTTGCCTGTGACAAACATATGCACAAAGACATAATACCCTGTACCACAGTGTGGTGAAGGGTATAATGACAACCGTTTGTATCTTTCAATTGTAACATTCTTAATCGATTTATTGATTTATTTGACTGTATGTTTACACAAGTCATCCAAGAATAGTTTAAAGAATCATACAGGTTTCATTATTCAACTTAAATAATTTATATTCTCAGTACTACTCAATTTCTAAAATCCATGTTTTTTTAGTAGCAACAGTTTATATATCGTATACGAATTTTATTAATATTAAATCATAACGTCCACCAATTATTATTGTTTTAATATTTATTTTTTTATGAAATCTACTTCAGCATATATTATCTCCATTTTAACGTAATTTTTCTTGTTATCAAAACAAATAATGAATTAAACAAATTCAGCTTAATACCCATAGAAGCTTTATGTTCTTGACCACGGGCAAAAGACAACAGCAAATAAAAAGAAACGCAAAACACATTTCATAAAATAATACCCCTCTTAAGCAGATACATTAAGCTCATTCATATAATGAAAGTAATAACTTTATGCATTAATGGGTCATTTAAACAAACCATTAGTTTGACTTTGTTTCACGACGACGACGACTATCGTCCATTCCGCCATATCCTCTTACGAATGGATTTGTGCGAACGTTAATCCTGTTTATTTCTGTGGAACGAGAAAAACGACAAACCATTCACAGAAAGCTTAAAATGTTGCATTTGTTGAGATGAAATCAGCAGCAGCAGTAAGAGCAACAAGGCCAAAAACAACACCAACAACAACAGCACTTTGAACTGTAAGTGTGCAATTTAATGCTTACTTTTGTCGGACAACTAGTGCCGGTACAAAGATACTTATGTTTGTCCATAACACTTCCATCCATCCATCTATTCTTTGGCGTAGAGAGGTTAAGTATCAACAAAATATCATGCAACCATACACCCACCCATCCATACATCCAACCAACCGACAACGCGACCATCAACATCCGCAATCATGCTAGGGATTTCTTTATGTTGCGGAAATACTAAAAAGATTCGAAACATTGCTCTTTTGTGGGGGAGGTTGTGGCGGTTAAAATTAAAAAGAGAATGACCATTGAGGAATGACAATTTTCCTCGACTGGACATTATGGATGAAAGTGAAGACTTGACACAGAACCGATGTCATGCAGTGTGCGTGTTTTCAAGTGAATGATAGCACCAAGACAATTTCCTGAAAATTTATTATTTGTATTTCAATGTAAAGGATTGTTTTATGCTGACCATCTTGATGGGTGTTATTATGGTAGTTATATGGTATGAGTTCTGTGGGTAAAGGATATTTGGTAAAATTTTGATTTGCCTGATACATTTGAATATTACGAAGCGCATTTAATTAAAATTATTATTATATTTAAGATTAAAATGTGCGCGCAGACGAAGTGGGCGAAATTGATTTTTTAACTTTAATACAGTGTTTTTGGTATATTCTACATATATATCCTAACCGACGTCGCGTGTTTGTTTTATATCTGTATCTGAACCGATTTCAGGGAAACTTGCCACAGATTACTTTGTATTACTTCAGTACGTTGTGTCAATGGATCTTTTCACGAAGTTTAGCAACATCATTCTAGACTTAATTCAGTACCCTATACCAAAATTCGTGCAAATCGAAAGATATAATATAGGGACTTTGGTGCACCAATTACATAAAATCGGACGAAAATATATGTGGGAGCTATGTGTAAATCTGAACCGATTTTCACGAGACTTAACACACATCACCCAAGACATAATTCAGTACGCTATGCCAAAATTCGTGCAAATGAAAAGATATATATGGGCAATATTGCCAATTTTTTAATATTCCATTTTCAAAAAATCAGCTTTTTTGTTTTTGTGGCACATCTATGATTTTTGGTACACATATAGAGAAAAATGTTCTGACTCCGAAACCGTTCGCAATCAAATTTTTGGTTGATGCGCGCAAAAGTTATCGAGGTTTAAATTTTGGGCATAAGAAAAAAATCTTAAAATTACGCCGTTTATTATATTGACCAAAAACGTTGATATATATCTTCCTCCGTATAATAAGAATATGAATATATTATAATAAACACGATATAGTTCCACATTTTCGCGAAATATGAGAAAAATAAAAAAAATATAGCAGATTACATCAATATTTTCATTATATTAATGACATACACACACCTAAAAATTAATTTAAAAATATCTACATAATCTAAACACGATGGTGAATAAAATGATATCAAAATCACACAAGTCCGTGTAGCGGTTTCTAAATCAAAGCGACAACAAAACAAGATATTGAGGAAAAATATTTGTTTTTGGTTCGAAAAAATAATGTCATCATATTTATTTTTTAATTGTATACAAGAAATTTCAGAAAAAAATGTTGGGGTTATTCTGCTATTTTACACGAATTTCGCCGAAAAATTGACATATATAATAATCACCTTTTGTGTATAAGTATACGCCTTGCGGATTATATCAAGACCCTTTCGATAAATCTTAGAATTCTATAAATAGGAATAAATCTTAAAATAAAATAATATTATGAAATATACATTTTAAATTGCGTGTAAATCGCGTAATTCTCAAAATCATTTGATGCGCATGCGGTTTCCAGGAAGTACTGAAGTTTATCTTCCAATCCATATATATTTTGCGAAATTTCATTTGACGGCTAAGATGTGCCACACGTTGCATTGAAGTACCCAAAAAATCGTAAAACGCGAATAATTTCCGAAAACTCCATATGCCATTAACGCGCATCCGATTTCGGTGTGCACCCTAAAAAATTACATCGATCTATACCGATTTCAATGTGGTCCACTAAGAACCATGGATGTGCCAGCTCACACTATTTTTGAGATAAATTGCGTATAAATCGCGTAATTCTCAAAATCATTTGATGCGCATGCGGTTTCCCGGAAGTACTGAATTTTATCTTCCAATCCATATACATTTTGCGAAATTTCATTTGACGGCTAAGATGTGCCACACGTTGCATTGAAGTACCCAAAAAATCGTAAAACGCGAATAATTTCCGAAAACTCCATATGCCATTAACGCGCATCCGATTTCGGTGTGCACCCTAAAAAAACACATCGATCTATACCGATTTCAATGTGGTCCATTAAGAACCATGGATGTGCCAGCTCAAACTATTTTTGAGATAAATTGGGTACATCTCTCTTTCGGCTGAAGTTTTTAAAGTTCTCTTTTCGAAAAAGATCAACATCCGTATGAGGTCATTTATTGAAGCGGAAATGATACACAGAAAACGCAAATAAATCCGCGATATTTTCAAAAACATTTCTTGCCAAATTTCGTGTTTTTGGAAGGCCAGTTCCCGCCGTTCTAGTAGATGGATTTTCACGAAGAAGATTTTATATCATTCGAAACGTAAAAAACCTTATTGATCGCGGATACCCATATCATTCAGTTGACAGATCTAAACATTTGGCCCGAAAAATAGGTTTTTTAGAAGTTTGATCGCACAAAATTCGCACCTTCGGATGAATATTACTCTGAAGCTGTGCATACTACATACACAAAATACATATCAAATTACGCAGATTCGCGACTACAATAATCTTATAATCGATTTTTATAAATTCCTGTTTGCGCATTAAAACTAGAAGTAAAATTCAAAAAACACTCAAAATCGAGCTTCAAAATGTCAGCATCATTTATAGGTAGATGCAGTTAAAATTTTGAAAAATGATACATGAGGGGCGTAGTCCCCATTTTGTTGGCTTCTAGTTTTCTTTTGACACGAAGACCGTGTAATGAGTGGCTTAGTCACAAATCGACAGAGAACATAAAAAAACTGGTTCGCCTCAACCTGTTTTTACACATTTTTTTACATTAAAGTAGACACAGCTTCCACCAAAATAAAGTTTGGAGGTCAACATCATGAACAGTTTGCAAAGACAATTAACCCAAAACTATTCACTTTTTTCCATATACTTAAGTAATTCCCGAGTTATAAATGGGTGAACCTCCGCTTCAGCTATGTTAAAAAATTGGCAATATTGCCCATATATATATATGGGAGCTTTATCTAAATATGAAACTTAGCACACATTATTATAGACCTAATTCAGTATGCTATGCCAAATTTCATGCAAATCGAAAGACACATAGGATCTTTGATGCACCAATAACCTTAAATCGGATGAAAATATATATGGGAGTTATATCTAAATCTGAACTGATTTCCACGAAACTTTGCACACATCATTCTATACTTAATCGAGAGCGATATGCCAAATTTCGTGAAAATCGAAATATATATAGAGACTTTTGTACACAACTAACCTTAAATCGGACGAAGATATACATGGGAGCTATATCTAAATCTGAACCGATTTTCACGAAACTTAACACACATCATTCTAGACCTTATTCATTACGCTGTACCAAATTTTATGCAAATCGAAAGATATATAGGGACTTTAGGGGACTATTTAACTAAAATCGGGCGAAACTATATATGGGAGCTATATCTAAATCTGAACCGATTTTCACGAAACTTTGCGCACATCATTTTAGTACGCTATGCCAAATTTCGTGCAAATCGAAGGATGGAAATGGTACACCATTTACCTTAAATCGGACGAAAATATATATGGAAGCTATATCTAAATCCGAACCGATTTTTCCCAATTTCAATAGGGTTCGTCCTTGGGCCAAACAAATGAGCAGTGCCAAATTTCATCCAATTCGGATCATAAATGCGACCTGTACTTTGTTTACAATTTAACATGGACAGACGGACGGACGGACGGACGGACATGCATAAATCGACTCAGAAAGTGAACCATGGGTCTATCTCGATTATTTTTGCCTCTAACAAACATATGCACAACGGTACTAAATTTATTGCTATTGACATTTATATGTATGTGTTGGATATAGTCGTGTATTGTGCTATTCACTGGAAGGTTAATATAAGTACTGAAGAGACTAAATTTTTATACTCTTCACCACACTATGGTACAGGGTGTACTGTATTTGTGCAGGCAAAAGGAAACGAGATGGACACATGGTTCCTTTTGAGAATATGCATATAATCACTTTCTGAGTAGATTTATGCATGTCCGTCTGTCCTTCCATGTATTTTTGTGAACAAAGTACAGGTCGCATTTATGATCCGATTTGGATGAAATTTGGAACATGTCACTTATTTGGCCCAAGGACGAACCCTATTGAAATTGGAGGAAATTGGTTCAATTTAGATGTAGCTCCCATATATAGTTTCGTCCGATTTTATGTAAATGGTGCACCAAAACTCCCAATATTGGTCCGATTGAGACCAAATTTTGCACAGAGTATTGAATTGGGTCTAGATTGACATATGCCAAGTTTTGTTGAAATCGGTTCAGATTTAGATATAGCTGCCTCATATATTTCTGTCCGATTTATACAAATTGAGGAGCCTATAACTATTCGCTTTATATGAAATATAAATATTGGATTGGAGACGTTTCAGGTTTATTGGATTGGAGACGTTTCAGGTTTAGATATAGCTTTCATATATATTTTCATTCAATTTCATCAAATACTTTGATCTTTCTGTTTGCAGCGCACATAAAATAAGTAGGTTCATGAGATAAGAAGGTCTTGTTTAGTAGCATATTATCTATCTATTTGACAGAAGGTTTTTGCCAAATTTTCAATCGGAATTGTTCATTTTTTTAATTCTGCACAAGAATGACTCCCCGCAAAATATGCCAATGTTTTGATGTAGCCCCGGCTCTGTTTTAATTATATGGATTGTCGCAGTCACATTCTCCCACCAATGTGACTAAAATTAGGCATTCCATTTTAAAATACGCTTTGTTAAAAATTCCTCAACAGATGACTATATGTATACCCTACACAACTATGTTGTCCGGGTATTACTGCTTTGTGTGGCCCCAGGAGTTTGCAACGTCTTTAGATGTCGATCAAGACATCTGTGCCCGTCCGTCTGTCCTTTACAATTTGTAAACACAATACAGACAACAGTTATCGATCAATCGCGACGAAATTTTCCTTGTAGGACGGGTTCTATCCAAAGAATATTGATGCAATGATCTGTTAATATTTAGGGGATGAAATGGACTAATAACATTATTCTTGTCTGTATTTCTGGTTACTCTAGATACCATAATTATGACGAAAACTTATGCAGAGATAAGGGTCTTACAAAGCATGGCTGTTTCGATGAAGATCAGTCAATATTTATTTGTGTGAAAAATTTTATAAACTTATTTGTGAATTTATTTACTCCTGAAGGCCATAGAACCGAGAATTTGATAGTATAGAAGAGTTTTTGACCTTCAAATTGATACCAATTACATTGTTGTATGTACCAGGATGTGGGAGTTATACAGGTGTCTACGTATTTTGATTTGATTAGTATTACCATTGCCACACTGGCAGGCGACAATGTCGCGCGGATTGCAAGGAAATTGTGCATGAAGTTCCAGTTATGGTCAAGGACGACGCCCATAATTTTCGGTAATGATCAGATGATATATTAGAGATGGAATGGACCAAAAACTTTTTCCTATATGGGTTTCTAGTCGCTGTAGAGGCCGCTATTGTAAGGCGAACATCAAAAAGTGGGTGTTGATGAAAGATATATGGGAAATTACAAAATTCTTTTAAAATTCCATTAAAAAAATTTGAAAAAATTTTTTCCGAGCACATTTATGATTTTTGGTACATAGTTTAAGAAAAAAATGCTGATTCGAAATCTGTTCGCGTTCACAAATTCGGATGCTGCGCACAAAAGTTATAGCGGTTTTAAAGCTTGTATTTCAAATATAAATTAAATGGATTCCTATTCGTTGTAATTCTCGAATTTCTTCACAAATGCTTAAACACCATTGTTTTCTTTGCATACTAGTCAAATCACACTGAAATACGGTTTAACAGTCGCGCAAAACAAATAGAAACATGAAGATATCGGAAAATAAAATAAATTAATTTTTGAATTAAAACAATTTTTTTTTTTTTGAATTTTCGATTTTTAGTATGGTTAAGGATACGGGTTTGCCTTAATCTTCTAAAATATACGACGCTTTCTTCTGCAAATTCTTTTAGATGACTGTTAAATATCGGTAGATTCATCTGATAAGAGTTTCGACGTCATTAATGGCTAAGTATATTGCACTTACAATACATAACAAGTGAATAAGCGTTAAGTTCGGCCGGGCCGAACTTTGGATACCCTCCACCATAGATATACTTACAGGTACTAGAATTGAAAATATAGGGAACATAACAAAAAGTGGACCTATACCGACATTTCTATGTAAACTATAATACAAATTTCAGAAATTTTTAATGGATAATTATATCATCAGCCTTACTGCTAATGAGGGTGTATACGCTTTAACACCGTTAAAATGTGCCTCATCAAAATATTGGTTCTACACCCATGTTTCTTTGGACCAAATCTGTTTCAGAAAATTTATATTTTATCCAAACTTTGCTTATCTTATTATTTCTTCCAAACTTAGTTCAAATTCGAAGATGGGGAATATCGGTCCACTCCTTCTGGTACCTCCCACACAGGGGCTAGGTCTAAATACGGGTTATAGTTCATATATAGTTCATTATCGATCCTTATGTTCTAGTTTTTTATCTCGATATCCTCCGCTGGTGATATGATTACAACAGAGTTTTAGAACCCAACCCAAAACGCGGAACAAATTGCATAGCTATTTTAATATAAACCAGTAAGGAAAGTAGTAAAGTCGGACGCGGCCGAGTATATAATACCCTTCACCACTATGGGTATATTAAACAGGACTATTAGCATGAAATTGGATGAAATAAAATATGTGATATTTATCTAAATGTGAATCTACGTAGATCTATCCATAAAGTATGTAAATCGACTTCAAATAAATATAAATGGGTCATCCGTTGGGCTATGTCTGTACTTCTAGAAAACGCAACTACATAATTCTATGCTAAATTTTGTACGTTGTACAAAATTTGATGTCAAACTGACTAACATGAGGAGTTTGATGCCCAATTTACTTGAAATCGGGCGAAAATATATATGGAAGCTCTATCCGAATATTAAGCGATTTCAAACAAACTTGTCACAGGATAGGTTATACTAATTTCAGAACGTTTTGTTCCTATTGGTTCTTGGTGCGTCAATTACTTAAAATCAATCTATAATAAAAGGGAGCTATATCTAAATCTGGACCGATTTTCACGAAACAACGCAGACATCACTCTAGGCTCAATTCAGTACGTTATGCCAAATTTCGTGCAAAACGAATGATATATAGGGACTTTGGTGCAACATTTACATGAAATCGGACGAAACTATATGTGGGAGCTATATAGAAATCTGGACTGATTTTCTCGAAACTTGGCAGACATCACTCTAGGCTCAATTCAGTACGTTATGCAAAATTTCGTGCAAATCGAAGGATATATAGGGACTTTGGTGCATCATTTACATGAAATCGGACGAAACTATATATGGGAGCTATATCTAAATCTGAACCGATTTTCAGGAAACTTGGCAGGCATCATTCTAGACTCAATTCAGTACGTTATGCCAAATTTCGTGCAAATCGAAGGATATATAGGGACTTTGGTGCACCATTTACATGAAATCGGACGAAACTATATATGGGAGACATATGTAAATCTTGACCTATTTTCACGAAACTTGGCAGACATCATTCTAGGCCTAAATTATTAGGCTGTACCAAATTTCGTGCAAATCAAAAGATATATAGGGACTTTGGGGCACCATTTACATGAAATCGGACGAAACTATATAAGGAAGATATATCTAAATCAGGACCGATTTTCATGAAACTTGGCAGACATCATTCTGGGCTCAATTAAGTACGTTATGCCACATTTCGTGCAAATCGAAGGATATATAGGGACTTTGGTGCACCATTTACATGTAATCGGACGAAACTATATATGGGAGCTATATCTAAATCTGGACCGATTTTCTCGAAACTTGGCAGACATCCTTCTAGGCTCATTTCAGTACGTTATGCCAAATTTCGTGCAAATCGAAAGATATATAGGGACTTTAGGGCACCATTTACATGAAATCGGGCGAAGCTATATATGGGAGCTATATCTAAATCTGGACAGATTTTCTCGAAACTTGGCAGACATCACTCTAGGCTTAATTCAGTACGTTATGCCAAATTTCATGCAAATCAAAAGATATATAGGGACTTTGGGGCACCATTTATATGAAATCGGACGAAACTATATATGGCAGCTATATCTAAATCTGGACCGATTTTCTCGAAACTTGGCAGACATCATTCTGGGCTCAATTAAGTACGTTATGCCAAATTTCGTGCAAATCGAAGGATATATAGGGACTTTGGTGCACCATTTATATGTAATCGGACGAAGCTATATATTGGAGCTATATCTAAATCTGGACCGATTTTCTCGAAACTTGGCAGACATCACTCTAGGCTTAATTCAGTACGTTATGCCAAATTTCGTGCAAATCAAAAGATATATAGGGACTTTGGGGCACCATTTACATGAAATCGGACGAAACTATATATGGGAGCTATATCTAAATCTGGACCGATTTTCACGAAAATTGGCAGACATCATTATAGGCCTAAATGATTAGCCTGTACCAAATTTCGTGCAAATCGAAAGATATATAGGGACCGTTTACATTAAATCGGTTAAATATATATATGGGAGCTATATCTAAATCTGAACCGATTTTTCCCAATTTCAATAGGGTTCGTCCTTGGGCCGAATAAGTGACCTATGCCAAATTTCATCCAATTCGGATCATAAATGCGACCTGTACTTTGTTTACAATTTAACATGGACAGACAGACAGACGGACGGACGGACATGCATAAATCAACTCAGAAAGTGATTCTATGTATATTCTCAAAAGGAACCATGGGTCTATCTCGATATTTTTTTGCCTGTTACAAACATATGCACAAAGACATAATACCCTGTACCACAGTGTGGTGAAGGGTATAAAAAGGGGCTATATGGGGTAGTCCCCCAAAAAGGGGGCGAATATTAAAAATGTTTTGTAGGGAAATTTGTTACCATATTCGACTACAAAATACCAAATTTCAGCGAATTCGGTTGAAACACGTGCTCAAGAACCTCAAAATAGGGAAATTTGGGGGTACCCTTATATGGGGGCTACCAGAAAAATTGGACCTATATTTATAATTTTTGGTGGAGATATTTGGCACCCAATAAGAACCAAAAGTACCAAATTTCAGCGAAATCGGTTGAAAAACGCGCTCAAGAACCCCAAAATACCGACATTTGGGGGGTACCCTTATATGGGGGCTACCAGAAAAAATGGACCTATATTTATAATTTTTAGTGAAGAGATTTGGTACCCAATAAAAACTCAAAGTACTAAATTACAGCCAATTCGGTTGAAAACTACGATCAAAACTTCCCAAAATACTGAAAATTAGAGGGTACCGTTATATGGGGGCTATCAGAAAAAATTGACCTATATGTATATTTTTTGTGGAGAAATTGGGTACCCAATAGCAACTCAATATACCAAATTTCAGCGAATTTGGTTGAAAAACGCGCTCAAAAACCCCAAAATACCGAAAATTGGGGGTACCCTTATATGGGAGCTATGCCTAAACGTGAACCTATATGTCCCATCTTCAAACTTGACCTGCCTGCAGACAAAAGACGACACTGTGCAAAATTTTGGCGATCTATCTCAACTCGTTTAGACGCTAGAGTGATTACAACAGACGGACAGACGGACGGACAGACGGACATGCTTAGATCGTCTTAGAATTTAACGCTGATCAAGAATATATATACTTTATAGAGTCGGAAATGATTATTTCGATGAGTTACGGAAAAACAAAATTAATATACCCTCCATACTAGGGTATAAAAATGATCAATATTGAAAAGCTTGCAATTCGCGAATTAGTTGAAATCATTTGATGCGCATGCGATTTTCGTATATACCGAATCAATGTCTTTCAATAATTATGAATTTTTCGATGTTTAATATAGCGGTCAAAGTGTGCCACTCGATGCACTTTACTATGCAAAAACCCTAAAAATGGCTAAAAATCACGCAACGTGCATACGAATTTTATGCGCATCCGATTTCAGTAATCTCCTATGAAAATACATAAAAGGACCCCTATTTTAAAAGGATCGGTTAAGAACCGCGGATGTGCCTCCACAATCAATTTTGGATAAAATACGCATATTATTCGCGTATCGATGTATTTTTGACCTATTTCCACACAGATTCGCGAATTTGACAATACAAACATAAATGCATGTTCAATTAATTCGAAGAAAACCGCGAATTTGTCAAAATAAGTTTTTGCAGTTTTTCCCACATTCAAGGTACCTATATTCGCCGTTTTGTTGGACGGAATTGAACATGGATGGGCTCATTAGATCCGGCACGTAAAAAAACTATAATCACGCGGGGTTCCACGGAATTTGAATGGACTTTCTTAATTTTAGACTCAAAAAATATGTTTTTTATAAAAATTTACGCACAAAATGTTCGTCTTTGGAACCCAATTGCAAAGAAGCTACAGTGAGTACATTCATGAGATATACACTAAACGAAGCAGAACCACGAGTTCTACAATCCTATAATTACTTTAATCTATTATCTGGATGCGCATCCTAATTATAAGAAAAATTCAAAAAACACGGAAAATCTGGCTTCAAAATGTCAGCATCCATTTTGGGTGGATGCAGTGATTATATCGAAAAATCATACATTAGAACCATATTGTCCATGGGGTATTCTGCAACTTAGTCACTGATCACATATGCGTGCGTTGTGTAGTTTAGCCACAAATCGGGAACGAACACAAAAAAAACTCGTTGGCTTCAACACATTTCACCCATTTTTTTACATTACCACCATCACAGCTTCCACGCAACTTATTATTTATTACCAATATTTTAAGATTTTGACAAGAATACTTCAATTCATAGAATTGAATTTAAATTATATGCAATATGTTCATATTTCGCGAGTTATAACCTTGCAAACCTCAGCTTCAAGGAATTTAAAAGATTTTTGTAATTTCCCATATATGCTCAGTTCAGGACTTTCGTAGGAGATGGATCTATATATCTGTTAGTTGCACTAAATCTATGGTTAGTATAAATTTTAAGGTCTGCTAAATTTGAACCACCACTTTTTACCAAATCGGTTACTCCATTCCAAAGTTTGGACGACATCAGTTACTTCCCTCGAGAGTTATCGTGTGCACCAGGCAGGAAGACGGTGTACAAATATAATATACCCTCATTAGCCATGAGGCTGAAGGTGTAGTGAACTTTCATTACAATTTTCAAATTTATTTTCTTTTTATTTTTTTTTTTAAATTTTTCACCGAAATATAACGGTCGTATTTGCTCTTGATTCCAATATCTCAGTTGTTATCGATATGTTTATCCAAATTTCCCTTTTCGGAATTTACAATCTGGCAACATTTTGCATATTCGAAATTTTGTTCTTTGCAAAATATCCCTTAAAATTGATCATTTGGAGGTTTCTTGAAGCACGTTGTTTCTAAAATCATTCTTTTCGCTAGAAATCATCATCAAGAACACTTTAAGCTACTCTTTAAAACCTCCATTCGAAAGTTTGATTGAATAGTAAAAATCCTAACCTTATATAAATTCATCGGTTATTATACAATTTATAAATTCTACTTTGAAGATTAATTACAATAAAAAGGTAAATTTTATTTAAAAACAAATAAGTGAATAAAGTGCTAACTTTCAATAAATTTAGGAAAAAATTGCTCCACCTGAAATTATAAGGATAAACTCCAAAATTTGGAGTTATCCGAGTTTTGGAGTTTTCAACATTTGTTTTCCTGTCAAACAACAACTTGCAGAGATAACCAGGTTAAATTCCAAAATCTGGGGAAGATCCTGATTTACGGTGTATATGCATCGCAACTGTACCTGCATTTCATAAAATTTCATGTCAAAATATTGTGCGAAGATACGAAAATTGTTACCCTGATCATATCCACCAGCAAACACCATTTCACAAGTGGCAAAACTTTCTTCATACGGCCTAAAATTATATCACCACCACGGAAGTATTCAGGCCAGAATTGCACATGGTTGTGAAGTGATGTAACCTGGCTGTAAAAATTTTGCACAAGATAATTTGAAATCAACAACTTTGGCCTTGAAATCGAAATTTTGCATGAAAATTCATTACTAACATCTTGGCAATTATCAAATTTATATAATCTTCGAAATTTCATCGAACAAAGATTCCCCACTATTTGGAAGTCTTTACATTTTAAACCTGATTCGACATCCCTAACCTGCATTGGAACATCACCTGCTCCAAAAACAATTAGATAAGTAAAATACTATCGCTTTCCCCTTTTTGAGGAGAAAAGAAAAAAATGAAATATTAAAGATCAACAACAAAATTTCATTCAACTTTATTGCTATTTTTTCATTCTTCTTTGATTATACTCACTGCAACAAAAATGCATGTTTCATAATCATTGATAATTTTGTCTTCTTCTTCTTTTGCTAATTGCTGTTGTAACAGCAACAACAACAATATGTAATTCTTCTATTCTCGATTTTTTTCTTTCTCCAAAATCTAGTTTTTTTTGTGACTCGTTGTAATCAACGGTAGTGAAGTGATCATGTAAATTTTTTCAATGAAGAAGACAAAATTCATCAGTGATAATAAAACATACGTTAATAACAAAAGAAATAAAAATACAGAATGAATGTGAAAGTCGCAAAAAAATAGAATGAAAATAATTTAATGGGAAAAAATAGCATGCAAAGTCTGAGGTGCTCATAAAATATAAAAACCATTTAATATAAAGATTATATTTTAGAATTTAAGAACATTATTGAGAGATATACCACACAATTGATTAAATGCTGAAACAACCAACATAATCCCATATAAAATTATCGCAGCTTAACAACCATACATCGATCGACATCAATTGGGAGGCCTCTGCAATGGATTTAATATGATTGTATGGTAAGTGAATTGTATTGTATTATTATTTTTTTATTTGTGAGTTAGACTCTTTGGCTCTTACTTATTGTTGATAAAGAAGAATCAACAATTGATCCATATTTTTCACTTTTGTGGTTTATCTCTTGTTTTCATTCACAATAGTTTAAATGAATGAAAATACCCTACACTCAATATTTAAAAAAAAAATAGTTCATTAAGACATATGTTTTTTATTTTTCTTAATAATTTCTCTATTTAATAACTATGTTCAATTATGCTAAAATTCCTAAAGTTTAATGAACTTTGAAACAAAAACATTGTTTTTGGAAATATTATTTTTAAGATTTGTTTTTATAATTTAGATACCTGAAATGAGTTGAATAAATGTCATATTTATACAATATGGATTACTAATTTAAAAATTCCTGAGTTTACCTAAAACGATGTTGAAAATGAAATAGATCCCTAGTTATTCTCTTTTGTTATGGGGTTCTATAAAAATGTTTCAGCCAGATAGAACCATAGGTAGGGTGGGTAAAGAGGCTAGCGCTCCAAAAATCCACCATGGAGTCGCTCAATGAAATACGACATTAATCGATACCTTTTTTTTCTTTTAATTGCCTATCCATGATTACTAGGTTTTTCGGGGTAATTAGTTTCAGTTAACCTAGGTAATGTTTATTCATACCCATAATTGTTTTTTTTTTCATTCTAAATAGGGAGTTTAAAATTATTATTGCAACGTTCAAACAGGTGAATATTCGTGTAGGACGCGAACCCCCCAGCCGACTGCTACTGCTAGCATATTAATAACTCCCGTAGTCCTGTCATTGATATTTGCTGATAATGAAATGAATATTTCCTCAAAATGGATACTTCCAAAAGGAGTGTTTGAAAATACTGTAGAGTGTTCGTTACAATAATTGGCGCCCAACGTGTGGGGCCGAGGAATTTCCATCTTCCTTTCGGCTCATAAATTTTAGTAATTTTTAGAGTTCAAATTCTTAGATTGCATTGTGATTTCTTAATAGATTTGGTAGACATTTATTTGGAATATTATATATCACTTCTCTGGATATATTTTAGTTGTTTGAGGATTCAAGTTTCGAGCAGACTAACCGATTAGTAGATATATATGTTTTCAAGTTTATGGAAACAAATGTATTAGGAATAAGCAATTGCAATGATTTTATATTAGCTATTGTGTTTTTCTGTATGTTAACTAGTTATCAATTAACCATGAATATATTTTCGGATTACAACGATATTGCTGTTTGCGAATCTTTGTCCAATATATTTTGGTGAATCCCACAGGTTTCAAATTAATCGGATTCCAATTGGTTTGTTATAAGCATTAATCACGTAGTTAATTTAAATCTTAATAGCCCATTTTTTGCTCCTGTATTGATTTTTGTCGTTACTGATCTATTTCTTTTCACATCGTTATATATTAGGAAACTCATTCACAAATACTTTGGTTAAAAATTAATATCATACATCTGATAATTAATAATTGTTGCGTTTAGAAAACTTCACGTTTTTAAGCACAATATTTTTTTATATAAATTTAATTATTTTAATTATAATTAATATCGAAATTAATATCATCATGTCGCTTAGTCGCACACCTCCTCCAAATTCTAATATTGTACCTACTGATACAGCTCTAAATACTGAGACCATTTTGGACTGTTTTGTTTGTGAAGAGTCCATATCAGAAAATCAAGATTGTTTAATAATCAAAGAATGCTCTCATATTCTTCATAGAAGCTGTATAGAGACCTTTTTGGCCAGTTCTGCTGAGTGTCCTATATGTAAAAAAGCTTGCGAGCTTGCAGATCTTAGAAAATACTGTAGAGTGTTCGTTACAATACATGTTTTTCCGCTTGTACTCACCGACTAACCACTTGACTTCTATCGTAAGTTCTCTCATTGTAGGGATGGTACGACGAAACTCATCATGCTAATTTGCTAAACCTGCTGGGGATTTAGGTTTCAATTTGGGTATACGACCCCAGCTATATAGCGAGTGGCTGTAGCACTGATAATGACCGGACATTTCTTTCTGCTACCCGAGCATCAGAAGGATTGGGCTGAACTCTTGCCAATTGGTTTTCCAACGGTTAAAAAAAGTACGATGTTCAGAAGTTATGAAGTCGATTAAAATGTCGATGATGTGATGGTGTTAATATGTGTTTACCAATACCGTCCGAACTTATACAAATTGTAACGGTCAGTATGGTCCACAATAATTGTTTTGTAATTAGTGGAAAGTGTGCACAAAATCCTTAGGACACAGCGGGTGATGAAGCTTGGATCCATTCGTTTTACTTAATTATGTTGGAAAACCATAATACCATAATAAACCATAATTTTATATTAGATCAATATTTAGAATTGGGCGATTGGCTATGCGAACGATTTACATAATTCAACATATATAAGATAGGATTTTGGGCCCTTTGAAATTATCTTCATTTGGCATCCACTTCGTTTGTTGACTATGAATATAAAAGTTTTTAAATCGGTAACATTATATATGGTCCAGTGTGGCTAAAATATTCAAAGGTCGAAAATCGGAAGCAGCTTCATGTAGTGATTATAGCAAGGCATATACTTATATTGACAGTTGCAGGGAGCTTTCATACCGATAATCAAAATCGTTAAATATTAAAGAAAAAATTGGAAAATCACATTATTGATAAATAGCTTATAGTCCAAATTTCCATCAACATCATTTAGGTTTATTCACCAAAACTGCTTGTATACCTAACAATAATTTACTAATCTAATTTTGGAGTTTAAAACAATCTCTGATTAATGATCACTTTGTATTCATATATCCAACATTCGAATCATCTAAAAAAACACAGACTCAATTTAAATAGCCACACATGTTCGCTTCAAACGAAAATTCTCTTAACTGAAATACAAATAAAATTGTTCAAAATGGTAATAGGCCTGATGGTGTCGTTCCGCCGGTCGGTCTATCCGTTTTTATTCTTTGTGTGAATTGTTTTGTTTCTGTATGGATTGTTGTTGGCAGTGGCATTGGTGACAAATTCCTAGCCATTGTCCTTTGAATTGTGGCGGAGCGCCGTTATTGTGTTTTCCTCTATATTTTCCTTTTCCCCTAAACCCCCACTTCCAATTGGGGACTCCTGTTGGCTGGGAAATAACTGGCTGGCGGTGATGATTGTTGATGGCCGGATAAGAAAAAATTGGCCCGATTGGACATACTGACATATTTTCAGCAATGCACACAACAGCAGCATAACATACATACGGAATTCAGGAATACTTTTATTTATCTTTACATGTTATATATGCGTGTGTGTGTGGGGGTGAGACTTTCCATAGTCTGGCATAACATGAAAAAAACGATGGAAAAAACAACTCGCATTGAAAACCATATGTGTATGCGTATAACTCTGTCGTTGTTCTACCGAACAAAAGAACAAAAAATATTCATATGTGTAAATCCAAGCCCGCACCATCAATAGTAGCACACTCCACATACGTACAATCCACCACCACATGTCTATATGTGTACGTACGAACGCGTCCGTACATAGTTGAATGAGTACACCAAAGTGATATTAACAACAAAATGTTGTACAACAACATCGTGCGTCAAATTGCCGCTCATCTACGGATGGCTGCCTGGAAGTGTGATGGAATTGCTCTTTGCGTATAAAATACGAGGAAAGTTCAACACGTAACACGTAACCCTTGCAAATGATAGAAACTTCGCTCAGTAGGAATGCTTAGTTAAATAATGCATCGTCTTTGGTTTATGTAGCACGATTTTTCAACTTCGTAGTGGAGATGATGAACCCGGATCGTAGAGGATATGTTGAAACCTGGGGTCATAACCGTTCACGATGATGTCACTGTACCACTGTTTATTTTTATTGATCCACACCACAAATATGCTCAATATTCACCGCTGAAGAACAACAAACACTAAAATTATCAAAATCGTTATGTTCCGTCGGTGAATACAAATTACAGACCCATCTCTTGAGGAATAGACCCATAAAAATACGAAAAATGGATAGTACACCTCATTACACCCTCAGCCTTATGGCTACAGAGGGTATGTGCACTTTGATACGCACCACTTTTCAGACAATTAAGAGTCTACTAGCTGGACCCGTGGCGCTTCGCTGCCCCTACTAAAGTGATTAACATATGATAGTTCACGTAGAAATCTATTTGTATTTAGTTTAAATGCTACTGTTTATTGATAGGATTGATTGATATAGGTATTATAGTAGCCCCAATTACTGTTCGACTATTTATATTTCGAAGTGTAATGTATCAGTACTAATACCGTAGCAGCTGGTTAATGTATTCGTTATTTAAAACAGCTTGACTTGTCTAAATAGGATTATACACTAATATATTTTCTACAATATTTACATATTTGGCATTAATCTTTTAAAGATCAATAAAATCCTTCATTCCCATTACCACCTACCTTTATGTCTGTATTCTCATCTGATTTCCCATTATATGGCTGGGATCCCTTCACATTGTAATATTTTTAACCAACTTAGATTTAGTCTTCTTCTTAACTCATGGTTGTATCCTGTTCTTAACTGAAATAAATATTTTTAGTAATATCCGTTTGATTAACTAAACTTAATTTCTCAAGTAATGTACACATTTTGCTTTCAGGTCACTTAGGATGATAACCCAGCACATATTTCAGATTGTTATAACTTTTAACCCATCATCCGCATTTCGCTTTTGGATATCTCCCAATTATTGCTGATGCATACTTTTATTGAATTCATGTTCGTTTTCTCCAATGATGGTAAAATTATTAAAAATAAAAAAAAAACTTTCAAAAGCTTGAAATATTTGTTTTTTTTTTTTTAATGACAAAATGTAAAAATATAATTTCAACAATTTTTAATTTTACACAAATTTCATTCCAATGTGTATGAATATGACAATGGAGAGATGGAAAGCAGTAGACGTTAGCGGAATTACTGAACTGGTGCTATTATAATTACTGATAATAGGACAAAAATGATGAGTCGAAAAATTCCAGTTTGACCAAATTTTACTTCCTGGTCACTTAAGATTGGATGTGTGTACTTATCTGAGTATAATACATACTTTTATGATTAAAATCTTCGATGCTAGAAAACTTCTTCGTCATCGCGGGAATTTGAAAGTTTATTTTGCGAAAATTTCTGCAAAGTCTATTCAGCGATTTTTGTGTCTACAACCAAAAGTGTTTTTTCCATGTATAGATAAATTAAATTCAATTGTCAGTAAATTTCGTTCTATCCATGGATCACCTAACTTTCATATGGATGATGCGTATTTGTAACCAATTTACTCAACCAAATTTTAAAATCGGAATTTGTATGCTCCTTAGGATATAAACATAGAATACCTATGTCATTTCAGATTTGTGATTACTTTTGATGCTATAACTCCACCTATGATTTTTCTATCATGTAGCATTTTCGCCCAAAATATGTCCAAAAAGAACTACGAAGAGATGAAACCTTAAAGGTTCGATATAAAATATGTGGTAATGCTAATATGTTTCAAAATATATTTCGCAACATTTTCGCGAAATTTTCTCAAAATGTTCTTTCATTAAAACCTTTACACTTCAATTACAGACTACTCACAGAAATTTTAAGTTTTTTTCATAAAAACCTTCACTGTAATTACCAACAACTGAAAGAAATTTTGAGTTAAATCGGTCCAGCTGTTCTCAATTGATGCGTTAGTATACATTTTTCTTGCTCCATTTTTATATATATAGATTTATGCATGTCCGTCCGTCCGTCTATCTGGTCGGCTGGTGCGCACGATAACTCTCAAAGGGAGTAACTGATTTTATCCAAACTGTGCACATCGTAATATTTTTCCAAACTCAGTTCATATTCGAAGATGAGGAATTCCTTTTGGAACTTTCAAAAAATTTACTTTATACCCGTATAGCACGCAAACGGGCTATCCGATCAGAACCAACTTTTAATAACTCATTTTCTAATGAGAATTAGACAATATATCATTAAATGTACCTAATTTCACACACATCCCTTTATTTTTATCAATTTCCCCAAATTTAAATTTCCTTTATATGTATACTATAACACAATCCCTTACAAATTTCAAAGCATTAAGACGACATCTAAAGTATATATATAATAAATGAAATATTACAATTCTAAACAAATTCTGCAAACAAAACGACCAACACAATGACATTAAGAGGAAGGAGTACCTTATTTGTTACCTCAACAAAAAATACAGTCTACACATAAATAAATAAAAAGCACAAGGCAACCAACCCATTTCTTATGTTATGGAAACATACCAAAGTTATGGCTGAGCAACATACAAGATACAACAACAATAATCATAAAAAACAACAACAACAAAAAGCAACATCTTTAACAAATATCTAATTTCTTGCCCAAATGAGAAAACACATTAAAGTCATGTTCAATATTTACAACAACTTGTGGAAACTGCAAAAAGGGCTTTCTTCTATTCATTCTTACATTTGTTATATTTCGTTTTTTTTTTGTTCCTTTTATTGTTATCTAAATACAAATCACACCCAAAAATCATGCCTTTGTGCAAACACACACCCACACCTACTAACACACACTTATTTATATATTCAAAAAATAAATACAAAGTTAACGAAGAAAGTACGACCTTATTCAGGCGACCTAAAAAGCGAGCACCATCATAAGTTAACAAAAAACGCAAACATCTTAAATACGTAAACAAGAACAACAACGACAACAATAACAATGAAATATGTAGCAACGAGAATATGTAATCAACTAGAGATTCCCAAACAGTCGACTCTGCGTAACAATTCTTTAAATTTGGTTTCTTTTACTGTGGGGTACAGTTATATGGGATGGCTCTACGTAGAACTTGGGTCAATATTAATACTTTTTGGTGCGGAAATGTGCTATACAATTAGAACCCAAAATACCAAATTGCCGCCATTTGGTACTAAACCCCTTTTAAAATACCAAAAATACAGAGTATTAGGTGGGACCGTTATATGATGTGGCTACCCTGAAACTTAGCCCAATATTAAATTACAGCCAATTTCTGATTTATGACGCTGCAAGACCGCCATAAATCAGAAATCGTGATGACCAGGGAGAAGTGATTCTTAAACCACTGTGCGGCGATTACACAAAAAATAAATATTTGTTCTTGTCCGATCAACTCAGCTGATAATATTGGTATTTCAAATTCTTTTTCACTTTTGCAATGATCATACGTGTATATACGACAGATCCCCCGATTTCTTCCAGGAAATTCGAACAAGATTCGATCATCATCATCATCATCATCCTACAAATGAGATTTTATGATTGTATCCGTCTCAGATAATGGTTTTCCAGTCCCTGTGAAGCGGTATACTTCTTGATTAACCTATGGATAGTGGTTGCTAATACACATCATACGTATCTTTTTTAATAACAATCGCTGTCATAGCCGATTGTTTTGCAGTGTGGAAGAAAATATTATCCGGAATCAACTGTCTGGCAGAGAATAAATTCTTTAAATCATTGCTCCTAAAATACACACACGCACAAATTTAACTCCTACTCGCATAACTCAACACCGAATGTTGGTTCGGTTATACGCATATTTCTCTATAATTTCCAAATGTGTATTTGTGTGTTTCAACAGAAATGTTCATGATGTTTTGTAGCGATAACGATTTGGTTTTTTCGTAAACGACGAGTTAGCAATACGCAACCGAACGAGTTACGACATAAACATA
>NW_026882859.1:0-44065 GCF_032173495.1 Musca vetustissima
ACCAGTGAAATCATTGTAGACTCAATTCAGTACGCTATGCCAAATTTCCTGCAAATCGAAAGATATATAGGGACTTTGTTCCACCACTGACATTAAATTTAAAATATATGTGTTAGCTATATCAAAATCTGAACCGCTTTTTTCCAATTTCAATAGGGTTTATCCTTGGGCCAAATAAGTGACCTATATCAAATTTCATCGAATTCGGATCATAACTGTACTTGGTTTACAATTTAACATAAACAGACAGACAGACAGAAGGAACGGACATGTATAAATCGACTCAGAAAGTCATTCTATGCATATTCTCAAAAGGAACCTTGTGTCTATCTCATTTCCTTTTGCCTGCTACAAACAAAGACATAATACCCTGTACCACAGTGTGGTGAAGGGTATAAAAATTGGTGACCTACACACCAACTACTTCCCTAGAAATGTATATTATCCCTATTCATCTCCAAATAGAATGAAATTCTTGTTGGATAATTACAGTAATTTACATATTTCAACAGAAAAATAGTTCTTCGCTTTTATACTTCAAATAATTAAAATTATAATTTTCATATTTTTGCATTACATGTTTTTAGGTGTTCATATTTTCTACAAATAATTAAGTAACTAATTTACATTTCCACTGCTTCGTCATTCCGTTGTTATAGTAAACGAAATAATGTATAGGGGAGACACTACAAAATTGAAATAAAGTTGTAATAGAAAACGTAAATATGTTGATATATAAAAAATATTTTTTTTCATTTTTTTCTTAAATTTTTTTTATTAATACATACACAAAATAAGGAAATTACGTCAATTAGCGTTTCCTTGCAAATGCCATTAAATCATTTTATTTCAATATTTGGTTGAATCTCTTTTTATTTTCACCAACCCTTGATATGGAGCTCACAAAGTTTGCGCCAGTTGAAAGTATTTTAAAGTCGTTCTTATTTTTTCCACTCAGTGGTGGGACAAAATTAAAAATATTTACAATTTCGATAAAGAAGCTGCAATAGTACACAGTACTTTGAATAAGAACACACATTTTCATAATATAAAACCATCTAAAACTTCAATCCTTTAAATATTACCTTTGCATAATTTTTGGATAGGTTCCGAAATATATAGGGGCTAGGCAAAAAAAAAAATAAAAAAAATAATAATAATAATAATGCATGCGAGTACTAAATTTTCTTCATTAAACATCTATATTGCAACATTTGGCAATGTTAAAGCGGGGTGCTATATAAAAATAATATCCCTTATGTTTTGTGAAAGAAATATTCATCATCCATGATTCCCTAAAACATATACATTTATGTTAATGCTATCAGGAAATTAAACAAACGACAAAAATACTCTCAACCATATAATTCTGCAAAATGTATACCGCCATCGACTCTACCGTAATTCATATCCTCATTATTCCATTTTGTGTTTTACCTTTTTGATTTTCTTTGGAAGGAATTGTAATTAAAGTTGTGTTCATTAAGACCAAGTTACAACAAAATAAGATGAAGAAGAAAAATCAAAACAACAAAAGAACAAAACATTTTATTTTCTTAAGTTTTTTTCTACCAAATATAACAGCGCTGAGTGTTCGTCAACGCCGTTACTTTTCAAAACTTTACTCTTTGGTGTTCAGTACAAACCAACCAATCCTTTGACCTTTTCGTACAGGGAAAACACATGACTCCCAATGTCGGCTGGACTGGCTTAACAGAAAGTGGAAAAATATGATGGAGTTTGTAAAAAAGAAAAGTAACCGCCCCAAGGCGTGTATACTTCATTAACGTTTACTTTTAATTTGTTGCAGACGGTTTAAGACGTAAATGGAAGAAGCTGAAAAGGAGAACTTCAGAGTAGGATAAGATAAACCCACTCACAATTAGAAGATGGATAAAGTAGAATACCAACAACAATAAAAAGGGGTTGCAAAACAATAAATTTGTATTAGATACGTTTAAGAAACCAACATTTCCCGCAATGCAAATGTAATCGTAAATAATGTAAATTTGTGGAACCAAATGAATTTGCAATGGTAAGTGTCTTAATTCACACTGGTAGCTATAAAAATTAAGCAGTAAGGAAAGCAGTAAAGTCGGACGGGGCCGACTATATGATACCCTTCTCGTCGCATTTTTGAAGGGCCATTAATATGAAATTAAACAGGTCTTTCTGCAACCCACAGTTTGAGTTCTTTATTATATATAAAAACATATAGGGACTTTTCACCATTTACTTAAAAATCGGACAAAAATATATATGTGATCTATATCTAAATCTGAACCGATTCTTACGAAATTATAAACACATCATTCTAGACTTAATTCAGTACGCTATGCAAAATTTCGTGCAAATCGAAAGATATATAGGTACTTTGGTGCACCATTTACCTTTAATCGGACGAAAATATATATGGGAGCTATATCTAAAACTGAGCCGATTTTTATGAAAATTTACACACATCACTCTAGACCTAATTCAGTACGCTGTGCCAATTTTCGTGCACATCGAAAGATATATAGGGACTTTTGTATACCATTTACCTTAAATCGGACAAAAAAATATATATGGGAGCTATATCTAAATCGGAACCGATTTTCACGAAACTTAACACACATCATTCTAGACTTTATTCAGTACGCTATACCAAATTTCGTACAAATCGAAAGATATATAGGGACTTTTGTACACCATTTACCTCAAATCAGACGAAAATATATATGGGAGCTATATCTAAATCTGAACCGATGTTCAGGAAACTTAACACACATCATTCTAGACCCAATTCATTACGCTGGACCAAATTTCGTACAAATCGAAAGATACATAGGGACTTTTGTACACCATTTACCTTAAATCGGACGAAAATATATATGGGAGCTATATCTAAATCTGAACCGATTTACGCTGTGCCAAATTTCGTGCAAATCGAAAGATATATAGGGACCGTTTACATTAAATCGGACGAAAATATATAATGGGAGCTATATCTAAATCTGAACCGATTTTTCCCAATTTCAATAGGGTTCGTCCTTGGGCCAAACAAGTGACCTATGCCAAATTACATCCAATTCGGATCATAAATGCGACCTGTATTTTGTTTACAATTTAACATGGACAGACAGGCAGACGGACGGACGGACATGCATAAATCGACTCAGAAAGTGATTCTATGCATATTCTCAAAAGGAACCATGTGTCTATCTCGTTTCCTTTTGCCTGTTACAAACATATGCACAAAGACCTAATACCCTGTACCACATTGTGGTGAAGGGTATAATAAATTACTTGGATAAAATTCAGTCCATTCCTTGAGAGAAAAATGTAAATTAATTGTCGCTAATTTGTATTAGAATCAGAATAAAAGTATTAATCAAAAGTAAATTATACGATATCGATTATTTTGAACAAAACCACTAATGCACGCAATTTTAAGTATATTATATAAATTTAGGGTCCTTGGTACACTTTACATCAAATCGAATGATTTCGGCAAAACTTAAAGGCCTCAATAAGAGATACCACTTAAATCATATCCGAAGAAAAACTATATGTGAGATATATCAAGCATTGAAGTGATATATCAAAGTTTGTTCCCTTTACATGATATATTGCAGAGTGTAATGGGTTGAAATTAAAATTTGCCTAAGGTTTAGATATACCTTCCATATTTTATATACATTCCTTTACCTTCCTTTATTTGGAATGTCCGATTTGATAATCGGACGCACTAAAACTTCCCAACCAAGCTCTCGAAGTTTTTGGCGAGTAACTCTAGATGTATGTGGCCAGCGTTGTCCTGGTATAATATGACACCTCTCTTGTTTGTCAATTCTGGCCCCTTCTGGTCAATTGTAAATATCTTAAAACAGTTGTATGGCCGTATTTTAGCTCCTGGGCGATGGTTACGATTGCTAACATGCCGGTCAACTTCGATCGTTTCTCTGATTTTACTGACATTTTCGACTACCGGCACATAATTGGCTGTTACAGTATCGGAACCATACGATAAACACCATTCAGAATTTTAGCCACTTGGCTTGCATTTTCGCCTTTGTCAAAATGTAGCGAATTTTCTCTTTGTTCACTTCCATTTTTAACACCCTGTAACTCACAACTGAATGCACCTAACAAAAAACTTAAGGTTTATTTTTTTTACTGCGAAACGTCACCTTTCCAACGAGGATAAATCTGAAATTGTCTGATCGATAATTTTCGAGAGATCTATCAGTACAGCCATCTGCCGATAAAATAATGGATTTCTTTTTCACCGAGCTAAAATATTTCCATCGGATTTCATCTAAATGGTGTATTAATTAACTACAGTATTCCCGATTGGACGAATTTGTGGACAACGTACCCAATTGCAGCTAAAATAACGCCTTTTGGATTGTGTAAAATATATTCAGATACTAGCGGGCCCGGCAAACGTTGTCTTGCCTAGCAATATTATTGATGTATAATTTTTGGTATTTTAGGTTTTTTTATACACTCCACCATAAGTATTTTTTCAGAGCACACATAAAGTAACATTACAAAACTGAATATCTACAATTTGATGTTTATGATCGAATTTTGTTGCTCCCTCCACGGTTTAAGAATGAACTTTGAAATTTGCTCATGCATTTCGACTACTCATAAGATATTTGGTATTGAAAATGTTCAATTTTTGGTCCACTTTAAGGGTAGCCCCCATATAACGATACCGCACAATACGCACAATATTTGTATGGTTGGCAGTTTGGTTCAGTGTTTCAACCAAAGTGGCTGTCATGTTTTATTTTTGGATGATCAAAACCTCTTTACCAAAAATTAACAATATTGGTCCAAGTTTCCGGGCCCCCATAGCCCCCATATAATGGTATCCCCTATTATCATGTGGTGTCAAATCTTCATACCAAAAATTAGAACATATCCATTCCCATTGTAGTATCATATATCATTCATATCATATATCATTCCGGGATATTGAAGGGTAAAACACATTTTTGCGAAAACATCTCTAATCTCTATTCCAGACCAAGTTTTGATGAAGTTTCTACATACAGTTCCCGCCCCATTTTCGGTATTGTAAAGAATTTGACCAAAATATCAGCTCGAATAATATTATGGCTACCAGATGGCATCCGATCCAATTCTATTTTGACCATGTTTTGTAAATTGTTATTTTGATGTAGAAACATTTGTAGATCTTGGACAATTGTTCTTTTCACTGTTAAATTGTGAGCACAACGATTATCAACCTCCGCATCTGAATTACCCATAAAATAATTTTTTTAGAAATTGATCTGCATCAGGTAGAGGTAACAGTGCACCCAGTAAGTGACAAATATTTCCTTGTATCTGTAATATTTAAATTTTTGTCCATCATTAACTTCCGATGTTTATTTTAGTACAAACTGGAATATTATAAAAAATATATTCAGTTTTTATACCTTGAAAGTGGGCATGAAATTGTCCTGTATAATATGTGTAGCGCCAAATAACGTCATCTAGACACAGTTGCTATATTTCTGAATATTGGCCAAGAAGTGATTAGAATCAATTTCAATCCCATAAACTCTGGTGGTAGGACCAATTGTAGCAATTTTACCTTTCCTCCAGGACAACTAATTCAATAGATACCACAGTGTATTTGAACGCCTTACAATATATAAAAATTATTTTCATTTCCCCAAGAATCGCAGAAGCACTGCTTCTGCGGATTCGCTCTATTTCATACCGTCGTGCTTGCTGTTGATGAATTGCATTCTTAGGCTATATTCTTCATTCGCATTCTGACATAGAAATAAGACTATTTTCTTAATCTATCTCTTTCTGGTCATCAGTGCACGTGAGATAGCTCTTCGCGTATTCGATTCACGGTGACGACCTAAGTTAGATCGTTTTCTGCTCCACATCTTACCGTAATTAATCAAAATGAGGAAATTTCGCACTTACTGAACAAAAAAGTGTGACTACCACAAAGTCACTATCACAAAAGATAATTGTCACTCACAAAGATAGAAGTATGCATTCATAGTATGCATTCTTTCAGAAATTTAAAATTTTTCAAACATAAAAAAATAATTTGACACAAAATGCAAATTGTCTCTATGACTATACACTTTATTTAGAAAGCATTTGTATGGGAAATATAAAAGCCAGTTTTTAGATGTTTCGCGGTATTTATTCGATATTTTCTCACCTTTTAAACCTTCCCTGAACTTCCACGAACATTTCAAGGCTAAGATCACATAAATCCGTTCAGCCGTTCCTGAGTTTTAGCGAGACTAACGAACAGCAATTCATTTTTATATATATAGATAGATATAGCCCCTATATACTTTCGCCTGACTTCATGTAATTTGTGCACCAAATAGTAAAGGTTTCTCCAAATAAGACAAAATTGACGACAGCGCACTGCGATGTATCATACCAAATGGTGTATGCCACGGTTGTCCGATTCATAAGCGATTTTTCATAGATTTCAGAATGGTATGTGTATGGTTTTCTATTGGTTGAAATATCTATGTAGATTGAGATTCTTACCCAGAAAACCTTATATCTACGTACACTAATAAGTTTCAAAAAAACATCTACATTATGGAGAACTGTAGAATTCATCTGAAATATTCACCTTAAATAAATTACAATATTCAAGTTAACAAAGTTTATTCCCGGGAAACAGATATGATTTTCTATTTTTTAACGGGATATTCAGATAGTAAAGCCGATATAATCATACCATTGAACTTATATGCTTATCGTTTCAAAGCTACACCATGAGATGCCTATTCAAAGTTCTTGAAATCGGTCGGGACGTTTATTTGAGGGCCATGTACGAACGACATTCCTGTTAGAAAATTCGGCTAATACCCTTGGCATACCGAACATTGGGGCGTTTGCATTATAGCTATGTCCAAAATTTAGCCAAAATATACTTTTATACTTAGGGAAGCCGGAATAATAAATTTAAATGTCAATGCGGCATACTTATTTTCAGAATAAAAGTTACCATCGATTAGATGACTTCAACATAATTTTCATTTCAATCACAAAACTGGCCTTCAAACTCTAGAACAACATCATATTACTATTCTATACCGCAATGTTATTAAAAATAATACTGAAAAAGAATTTCATAAATTCATTACTTAGTCTCTTCAATTGACAGTTTCCAATTGACCTCAATGGCCAGAGGATACCTTGAGCCATAAACCATTTGAGTTGTATTTAAAATTCCTTGCAAACACTTCAAAGGAATTTTAAAAAATTCCAATTACAAAATGCCAAAGATTGTATCACGTCTCACGGTTCATAAAAACTTATTGCCTTCTGTGTGTGGAGCTTTAGCTGTGGCAAACCACATTTTATATAACCTTAGACATTTTTGTACAATGAAGAGCAAATTCCAATTTTGCTTTTATTGAACGAAAATCAAAGTCTATTAAAAATTATAAATAACAAGGACTGATGGTAAAATACAATCAACATCCTTTTTGAAATGTTAAATATTAAGGGGAAGGAGAAAAAATTCATAAATGAAAACCCATTGCTTTTTAAATGTCATTCTGCTCCTCCGTCCCATTTAATAAGGTGGCCGAATAAAATTAAGTTAGGTGATATTGGGCAAATGTTTTTAGAAGAAAAAAATATTATTTTAATATATATAAGGAAATGTGGCCCAATCTTTTTTTAATACACCAATCGCCATGAAATCGGTTCAATGTCCTTTGGGGGCTTTGCTATGTCTATGATCACCAATTGGAAATAATATTGAAAATAATTTCTCTAGTTCCGCATTTTCCCTTTCATTTTCCAACAAACGACATTGTTTTATGCCAAAGAAAATATAACAGCTCACAGACTATCAACTTCTTTCTGTTTTAGATTTTTAATTTCCTGTTAGTTGTTCGTCTGTTGTTTTTTTTTTACTCCTCTACCTTTGGGGCATATCATCATTATCATCAGCGTCATCATTGTCCTCTTCTTATTCAAAGTTTTTTCGTCCGTTTCTATAGATGTTGCTACTTTCGAGCTTTGCTGGAGTGTTACTAATATAATTACAAAGTCTTTGTAAATCTTAAGAGCTACAATTCATTACCTTTTCTGCGTCTTACATTGTTGTTGTTTTTGTTGTTGACGTTCCTTTCTATTATTTCATTCCTTTTTGCTGAGTTATCCTTTCGTTTTGCTTATGTCTTTCGCAATTTGCATGAAGCATTTCAAAAGAACGCTGATGAGAATGTCGGAAATGGGTATTGCTTGAGACCATTCACTGCTGTAACTGGGTATATTGGTGGGAGGTGGGTGGTTGGTGGGTTATTTGTGGCAGCAACTAAATTTGCCAGGTGTTTGAGGTATAGGTGTGTGGGTTTGTGCTGGAGAGAAGTACCAACATTTGCTTTAGATTAATTATTTAAATTAATTTTATAGTGACTATTTATTTGTCGTGTAATACTTTTTTAATTTTTTCTTTGGGGAAAATGGGATATTTACATAGGAAACGCTGAGAGGAAAATGGGGATATATTCACGAATTTTTTATGAAGAACGGATACATACAAGAAAACATTTTTTTAAATATCTATATCCTCCTTTTTAAAATGGAGCGTATATTTTTCATTCAGTTTGCAAAAACCCTAAATATTCTTGGGAGACGCAAAAAAATACAAAACTCCACACCTGAGAAATTTGAGTTTGAGTTGTCAGCCACAAATCAAGTTTAAGATATATAGTGCAGCGGTATGAAGGTAAATACTTTGTATTAATTTCAAAGTTATTCCGGACGACTTTACATTTGTTTCTTATCCTGAATGTTTTTAGTTGACAAAGAAATTTGTATCAGTGTTTCATAGATAAAATATATTTAAATAAGCTAACTTAACTCCTTCTGAGTCTCAACGCTTGTGGAAGATTTCCTCAAACCATCTATTCATTTTTTTTAAGACGCCACATATTTTTCTTTGTAAGGATCCATCAAAAAGTGGAGTTTGTCTACTCCACCAAAGTATTACCTCTTCTGCTGCTTCTTCAGCTTCGCGAAAGTGCCAGAAGGTAAGAATGCAAGTGTTTGCCTTTAATTAAATACGCTGATTTCAGACTTATTTTTTCTGTGCACTTAGATTGAGATGATGGCCAAGAAAAAGAAATTACTTTATCTTTGCTTTCCTTCATTTCCTTGACGATTTTAATTGCATTGGTTATGCGAAGCAACATTCTAACAATTTTTCTTCAATTCAGCCCAGGAAGATTTGGAGTTGGTGGCTGGGCAAAATTGTTCTTGCTTCGCTACTTTTTTATCTTTCGTCAATGAAATGAAAGTCTTATGATTTGATGCCATAACTACTAATCTACTGGGTTTTTCTGAAAAATGAAATCAAGGTAATTATTTCATAGTGAGTGGAAGGATTATTGAAATGCACATTTAATATAACAGAGTGGAGTTTAAAGATTGTATGTAAGAAGGATTACAATTTAAGGGAATTCTTTAAAATGTGTTGACTTTATTATTTTATTTTTGCAATTTTTTTTTTATAAAAATGAGTTCAATGTTGGCTGTGCCAGAAAATCCATACGAACAATAATTGAAACCAGTAAGGAAAGTAGAAAAGTTGGACGGGGCCGATGATACCCTTCACCACTTTGGGTATATTCAACAGATGTAATCCTAACAGACGTCGCATTTTTGAAGGACCATTAACATGAAAGTAAACATGTCATTCTGCAACCTACATTTTTTCACATATAGAGTTGCTTCTTACAATGGCACAAAATGATGTAAAAAAATATGAAGCAAAATATCGAAATCTAAACCGATTTCATCGAAACGTGTCACATGTAAGGTTACACTTAATTCAGTATGTTTTGTGCAGCCACATGTTGAGCTTCATTTACTTATAAATCCAAATTTCGTGCAAATCGAAGGATATAGAGTCTTAGATGCACCATTTATATAAAATCGGACGAAAATATATATGGGAGCTATATCTAAATCTGAACCGATATTCACGAAACTTACCACATATAATTCTAGACATAATTCAGTACGCTATGCACAATTTCGTGCAAATCGAAGGATATACAGGGTCTTTGGTGCACCATATACATAAAATCGGGCGAAATCACGAAATTTAACACCAATCTTTCTAGACTTAATTCAATATGCTATGCCAAATTTCGTGCAATTTGAAAGATATATGGACTTTGGTACACCATTTACATTAAATCCGACGACAATATATGAAAGCTATATCTAAATCTGGACCGATTTTCAGAAAACTTAACACACATCATGCTAGACCTAATTCATTACGTTATGCCAAATTTCGTGCAAATCGAAAGGTACATACGGACTTTGGTACACCATTTACATAAAATCGCACCATTCACAAAATCTGAACCGATTCCAACAAAACTCCGCACACATAAGCATAGACCTGATTCAGTGCGCTGTGTCAAAATTTGTCCCAAATATTGGAAGTTTGGTGCATCATTCACATAAAATCTGACGAAACTATATATGATAATTAGTAGTGATGCTAACTCGCATCATATTGCGTGGGGCAGTACTAATACTAACTAAATAATACTAAATAAAGTTTTTGGTCCATTTCATCCCCTAAATATTACCCGATCTTTACCAAAAACAATAGGGGTCTTCATTGAACTGAACCCATCCTACATGCCAAATTTCGTGCAGATTGATCCATAACTGTGGCCTGTATCGTGTTTACAAATTATAATGGACAGACGGACGGACACACATGTCTAGATCGACTCAGCTAGTCGAGATATGACGATCGGTATACTTAAAGGTGGGTCTAGGACCAATATTTCGCGGCGTTACAAACTTTTGGGAATTTGGGAATAGAACAAGATCTATGGTGAACCATTTACATAAAATGGGACTAAAGTATATATGTGAGCTATATTTAAATAAGAATTTCAGGACGCTGTTCAAAATGTTGTCTCTTTACATTAACATGGCATATATCAATCTATACTTAATTCAGTACTCTGTGCAAAATATAGTCTCAACCTATATATGGGAGCTTGTCGATGTCCCATTATATATGGTATAACTCCTGGTTCATTTGACGCGATATTTAGTGTCGCCCGTAGATCTTTCGGAGATTTTTTTTGCAAACATTCCAAGAACTGCCTCATTGGCTTGCGCAAGTACCCATGCTTGAGATCCATACACCAGCAAAGGTTGTGCAGTGTCCTGTAGAGCGTGAGTTTGATCTGGCGAGAGGTGGCCTTGCTTCTAAATTGCTTACTTAGACCATAGTAACATCTGTTGGCCAACAATATTTTTCTATCCCAAGAAGTGAACCGATAGATCCCCATTTCAAAAACCAAATATCAAAGCCTTATTAACATTGTATATCTAAAAATTTAAATCTCAATTTCAAATATTCTATTTAAATTTATTAAAAGTTGACAAAGTCTTCAACGAATATGCTGAAAAAAGTTATCATTGAAAGCGTTTCACAAATTGTCTTGTTTTCATAATTTATTCTCACAGTACAAATGAACATTTTATTTATTCTTATAGAGAATTAACAAATTTTCAAATATCTGACAAAACGAACGCTGTGGGTTCCTCTGCCAATTGGATAATGTTGACTTGTTCTTTGTTTTAAATTACCTTATACAAATACTGATTAACATTCACTTGTTTACAACGTGTTTTAAACAATTATTTAACATTTCCCCCTACCCAGCCCCGCTCATTTCAGCAAATATTGATTTGACTGACATTTTGGTTCATCATTGATACCTACAGTACAGCTCTATACCAAAAAGCACGCACGCACACACTCACACAATTCGTCAAGGTGTAGCATGTTCGATGTAATTGAAAGAAAGGAAATTAAGTGCAGGAAATGTCAATAAGAGAAGAACAATATTTTTCTTTCGTAAAACTTATTTACATATTGTTGTCCTCCGGGTTGCTGTTTTTAATGCCGGTGACACAGTTTTTGGTAATTGAACACAATCACCGGCAGCAAAACCAACATCACCACCACTACCCTTACCCCCACCATCATCATCATTACACCGACATCATGTCAATGGCAATTTCGGACGCTATTGCTGCCTGTCACTGACGACAATGTAGTTGATGTTTGATTTTACTCTCGTTTTCGATTTCATTTCGATTTCGATTTATTTAAGGTCAATTCAGACTCTGATTTCAATTATTCTTCGTGGTGAATATTTAATTGGTGCTTATCGCACGTGTATTGAAGACAGAATTCGAGTTGTTGTTACCAAGCTGAGTTGAGCAGCCTTTTTAGTGTCCTCTGATTTATTATTTACATTTTTCTCAAAGAAGATTTTTAGTGAAACTTTTTTGATTGAAAGGCAAATAAGAAAAACAACTTCTATCAGAAATATCCTTCCAAGTATGCAAATATTATGATTCTTGTACTTTTGGGTGATATTTTCTAAGTATGTTGAAACAATTTAATGCCATTAGAATACGCGTTTGACAAAATTCCGTGAATAATAAATATTTTTGTGTAAATATTCTGTCGAGCTAGAAACCATGACATTCAAATACTTCAGTTCGAAAAAATATATACTAATTTTATTTTCTTTACTAGAGAAAAATGTACTTTACGATTAAATGTACTTTACTTTTTTTACAACCTCGTGTCACTGTATTATATTTTGAATGTTTTTAATATATAACATTTTAATGATTGGGTGATTCTATTATTTATGAGAATTATAAAAATCAGAAGAAGGTTCAGAAATTCAATAGATTCAAAATATGATACCTACACAACATTATAAATAAACAAATGAAAAAAGCGTAAAGTTCGGCCAAGATGAATTTTGGTTAATCTTAACCAGAGATATATTGACAGTTACTCTCTCTTACTCTTACTTATGTAAACCTAATGTACACCAAATACAAAATTTCAGCGTGTATTAATACCCTTAGCCTTATAGCTATTGAGGGTGTATACACTCTGATAAGGCGAAAATGTGCATCCTTCTAGATCTCATGTCACTTTGGACCAATTCCCTTTCAGAAAATTTGGATTTCAGCTAAACTTGGCATATCTTATTATTTCTTCCAAACGTAGTTCCACTCCTTCTGATACCTCCCACCCAAAATGGTCAAAATTGTTCAAAAAATAATCAACCAAACTTTGCACAACATATTATCTTTAAAAACCTAATTCAAGTAGGAAGATGGGACTCATTAATCCACTCCATCTGGTACCTCCCCCACAAAGGTTCAAAATTTTCAGTATTTATAAATCCAATATCAGGCGAATGGAATGTTCGATTCGAACCAATTTGTGTACAACCTATAATTTTTCCTAAGCCTAAATCAGTTTTGAAGATGGGACCCTTTGGTCCATTCCTTCTTGTACCTCCCCCACAAAGAGTCAACATTTTCAATATTTAGTACCTATTAAAAATATTAAATTACAGCCAATTCGGTGGAAAAATACGATCAAAACCCCAAACCACTTAAAATTAGGGGTAAATTTATATGGGGGCTACCGGAAAAAGTGGACTTTTATTTACCCAATAAGATCCCAATGTACCTTATTTCAGCGAATTAAGAACACAAAAATACCGAAAATTGGGGGTAGTGAAATATGCCTAAACGTTAACCGATATAGCCCATCTTAGAACTTGACCTGACTGCAGAAAAAATACTGAGTGATTACAACAGACAGACGGATCAAAAATATATACTTTATAGGGTCACAAATGATTATTTCGATGAGTTACAAAAACAAAACTAATATACTATAATATATATGTAAATAATATAAAAATACCGAAAATTGTGGGGATATCGTAATATGTGGGCTACACGAAAAAGTGGATCTATATTTATTATTTTTAGTGAAGTACTTTGGTACCCAATGAAAATTTGGAAACTCCCAAAATCCTAAAATTGGGATTTACCGTGGGGTATTTGTCTAAACGTGAAGCGATATATCTTATAATCGAACTTGACCTTCCTGCAGACAAAATACAATCCTATGCAAGATTTCAGCCCCCTATTTTCCCATTGATATACTGCTCGTAGAGACACTAGTCTTTCTAATTTATAAGGTTTTGTGGGTCCTGGATACGACTGGGCTAAACTCAGTCGACCAAAAAATAACGTTACAAATTTTTGAAAAAAATAATAATAATAATATTCAGCGATGAAGCTCATTTCTCATTCGGTGGCAATCCACATTAGTCCGAAAACAACGATGTAATTCGGAGGGTTTTGGTGATATGATAATCGACTTTTTTGCCTTCTATTGACAAATACGAATTGGAGAATATGAGGAGAATATGGAGAATTACTTAGACGTAACTACGGTTGCCAGTCGGGCTGAAATTTGCTGGATTGTACAGGTTTCTTCGAATTCGTCCAGTTCCAAACTAAAATGAATTTTGTTCAGTTAAATCGAAGTTTTTAGGCCACTGGATTAACTTGGGCAATTTTTGGGGCCATCGATTTTTGAAGGAGTGTCAATTTTTCTACTATGGCATAGGTGGTATGTTTTTTACGTCCAGCTTTTTTTGTTTTGTCCAAATTTTTTAAGCATAATGCCTCTAATGTCCAGCTATTTGTTAATCAAAATCTTCTATTTTATACGAATTTGATTTTTTTTCATTCTAGTGAATTAAGGGGACCCCCCCATTCTCGGGATCAAAACTTTTGTTGATATAATTCGAATCTACACTGATTAAAGAATGTCTCTACAAAATTTCAAGTGAAAATCTCAAGAACTCTTGAATATATAGCCGATTTATTGTGTCAGCATCAAGTGACGGCTGAAGGGCTTCTCAAACTTTAAACGCGTTTTTCTCTAAACATTTTTTTGCGAATGGCGGGCACGATAACTCAAAAACTAATAATCCAATCGGTTCCAAATTTTGCAACGTTTCTCTGGGAGTGTATAGCTCTCGTATGAACTAGATAAAGCCAATCGGTGAAGATCTTCCTTATTTTTTAACTTGGTTTTTGGTAAAAAATCGGCGATTTTCCAAAAATAATTTTTCAATGGTCCACCATTTTGTTAATTTTAGAGCGAAGTCAATAATCCTAGTTCATACGAGAGCCAGACATGTACTCTTTCTAACACCGTTGAAATTTTCGGATTCCGATGTTCCAGTGAGGAGTTATCATGCCCGCCATCAAAAATAAGGACTTTTCTTTAATTACAAAAAACAACAACAAAATAATAACAAAAATTTTTTGTAAATTATTTTTCTTCTCTTTTAAATCTTCAATTATAAATTTGCAAAGTTACAAACCTTAACAAGCGTTGGTATTGATTTACCAGCCCATTGAAAATCTTGAAAAATTAAAATCGAGAATGGGGGGGGTTCCCTTAAGAAAACATTTTGCGATTATTTGTTGGTATTATGATGACAACGGTGACTACGATGACTATTATCATTGATAAATGGCGGCAAACGATTTCACATATTCGTTTTTAAATTGTTTACATTTGGCGTGGGTCTTATCGATGAAGCTTCGAACTTCAAAATGATTTAAATTTTAATTAAAATAGTTCTTCTCGGTATATCTAAAGGTCACTACAATCCTTGCATTTATATTTCATTTTTGCTTCTATCAAAATCAAAGGGGCAAATTTAACAGTGTTTTTAATTTTAGTCAAAAGCCTATTTATTTACTTATTTTACCGGTTAAATTTACAAGTTCTATTTAATAAAATTGCATGCACAGTAGAATGTTAACTCTAATGACCTTTCGTTGAGACATGAAACGGAATAAAAGTTCACCATCAACATATCCTGAAAAGGTCTTGTTAATATGAAATCATAAACCATTAAATACCAGTTACCCGAGCATTAATAATTTCCAGGAATTACTGTAGATTGAAATTCAATAATAGACCAAATACGAAAAGCATGTTTATTCAACACTACAACATTCACGAGATGCATCCTAACACACTTCGAACTTTTTAAGGACCATTGAAATGAAATTCGTCTAAGTTAAATATGTGTGTCTATATGCGAACCGACTTAACCCAGCGATCAATAGCCCAGTATATTTATACCACCATAGTATGGAGAGTATACTAAATTTGTTTTTCTGTTTGTAACCCATCGAAATAACAACTTCCTACCCCATAAAGTATATGTTCTTGGTCAGCGTAAAATTCTATGATGATTTATTAGACCAATTTCGATACCTTGCGCGTAAAGTTGTGCCAATCGAACACACTCTTTTGTGCAACATTTACTTAAAATTGGGTGAAAATATATATGGGAGCTATATTAAAATTGAAACCGATGTCAAAAAAAAACAAAAAAAAAAATCAGTAAGGAAAGTAGTAAAGTCGGACGGGGCCGACTATATGATACCCTTCACCACTTTGGGTATATCCAACAGATGGAATCCTAACAGACGTCGCATTTTTGAAGGACCATTAACATGAAATTAAACATGCCAATCTGCAACTATACTACATTTTGGTCAATGGGAATCGGAGGAAAATATATATGGGAGATATATCTAAATCAGAACCGATCTTCACGAAATTTTACACAAATCTTTCTAGACGTAATTCAGTACGCTATGCCAAATTTCGTGCAAATCGAAGAATATATAGGGACTTTGGTGCACAATTTACCTAAAATCGGACGAAAATATATATGGGAACTATATCTAAATCTTAACCGATTTTCACGAAATTTTACACACATCTTCCTAGACTTAATTCAGTACGCCATACCAAATTTTGTGCAAATCGAAGGGTATATAGGGACTTTGGTGCACAATTTACCAAAATCGGACGAAAATATATATGGGAGCTATATCTAAATCTGAACCGATTTTCACAAAATTTAACACACATCGTTCTAGGCTTAATTCAGTACGCTGTCTCGAATTTCGTGCAAATCGAAAGATATATAGGTATTTTGGTGCACTATTTACCTAAAATCGGACGAAAATATATATGGGAGCTATATCTAAATCTGAACCGATTTTCCCAATTTCAATAGGGTTCATCCTTGGGCCCAATAAGTGAAATGGGCCATATTTCATCCAAATTGGTTTACAAATGCGACCTGTACTGTTAAAAAATATATGGACGGACGGACGGAGGGACATGCATAAATCGACTTAAGTTGGCACTTATTCTCAAAAGGAACCATATGTCTATCTCGTTTCCTTTTTCCTGTTACAAACATATGCATAAAGACATAATACCCTGTACCACAGTGTGGTTAAGGGTATAATGACACATGTTAGTGTGAAGCAACGTTTGTACTTTGTGTAAAATTTTGTGCCTATTGGCCTAAATTTGACTACATATGGAAGCTATATCTAATGGGAGCTATATATAAATCTGAACAGATTTCTCCCAATTTCAATAAATCTGTCCCAAATTTCATGTGACATGCACTTTGTTTACAATTTAATATGGACAGACAGTCGGACGGACATGCATAAATCGACTCAGAAAGTGTTTCTATGCATATTCTCAAACGGAACCATGTGTCTATTTCGTTTCCTTTTGCCTGTTACAAACAAAGACATAATACCCTGTATCACAGTGTGGTAAAGGGTATAATTAGAACCAGTAATGAATGTTAAAACGTCAATTTTCGACTAATGTAAGGTACCAATATGAACCAATTATAACGTACGAACTTCTCTAATAATTTCAGTGGGGTATGTAGCAATAGAATAGAATGTTGACTATATTGGCACGTGTCAATCGGCAAATAATCCTGTGGAAAAAATCAAGTCAGAAGAAAATTTATATTGGAACTATATACAAATTTCAATCGATTTCGACGAACTAAGCACACGTTATTCTACACTTTGGAGTTTACATAAAATCGAACGAAAACAAGTGAAAAAGCGGTATCCAAAGTTCCATAGGTATACATACAGATACTTGAAATTAAAATATAGGGAAAAATACCAAAAGATAAACCTATACCGATAATTGTACAAACGGATTTATGTACCATAGTGTAGGAATTAGCGAATTGTACTAAATATTATGTACACCAAATAAAAATGTCAGCAATTTTTAATGAGGATTTCTCCTAAAATCTGAAAACCCCCAAGCGTGGACTGATACTAATAACGCATGGTAGAGTATACAATCCTCAAACTACTGCAATTTAGATTGCAAAGTTATATGAGGCTATGCCTAAAGGGGGACCAATATTGATTACATAGTGCAGGAATTAGCGAATATTTGGGGTTATCATTATATGAGGGTAATGCCTAATTAATTACCGATATATGTCTATTTCGAAACCAATTTTTTAGTTATGTATCTCAATTCTTCCCTTCAGGAATTATCATTATATGGAGGAGATGCCTGAATCCTGCCGATATACATGAAATACAAATTTCAGAAATGTTTATGGATATTTTTCCTAAAAACCCCAACATGTGGACCGATATTGACGACGCATGGTAGGATGGAACATCCCCAAAATTCTGCAATGTTGAGATTACAGTTATATAAGGCCATCACCAAAGGTTTTATATAGTTCGTTCTCGAACCACACGTTCTAATTTTTATCTCGATATCCTCCGCAGGTATAATGATTACAACAGTCTTAGAACCCAACCCAAAACGCGGAACGAATCAGAGGAGGTTTGTTACCATATACGTCTACTAAAAAGCAAATTACAAAGAATTTGATTGAAAAACGCGTTCAAGAACCCCAAAATACCCGCAAAAATGGACCTATATTTTAATTTTCAGTGGAGCAATTGCAACCCAATAATAACTTGATGTACTAAATTACAGCCAATTCGGTACGGTACCCCCAAAATACTGAAAATTTGGGGGTACCGTTATTCCGTTAGTATATCGATATCGACATTTTCTGCCTAATTGAAACGATCTAGCTTTGAGAGTGTATGTTCCCTATGCCTGGTCCCGTCCGATTACACTGCTCCGCTTACTGTTTTATTATGCGTTATAATATCATCCTAATATCCTAAAAATATCATCCTAATATCCTAAAAAAATAATCTTGCATATTCCCAAATGCCAAAATGTGTTTGTCTATAGGGTATAAATAAATTTGACCAGCATTATTTGGTATGAGAGAAATTTTTCCCATTCGTGCCTTCCGGGTAATGTTCGAGTGTACTTTACGAAGGTATACTTTTATTATTTCAAGAACTAACCCAACGAAATGACTAACTTTATTTACCCCTAATACTACAACAATGGAAATGAAATAATAAGATACGCATAAATATAAATGTTGACCACATCAAAAGAAATAAAACAAAAAAATATATTTATACGACCTTTCCTCTCCCACACTTCAACTATGTAGAGCAGTCGAGATTTTATAACTAACGGGCTCGAGGAAAACGGATACAGACAGACAGGTCAGCAATACTACAACAACAACTCTCAGAAAAAACTCGAATTTATTTGCAACATTTTTTTATTATCTTTTGGGTGAATCCTTTAAATTGATCATTGGTTTGTGACTGTGTGCGGCCAGATGAATGTGTTGCTATATGGGTGTTTGTGTTTAAATAGATGTGGGTTATTTTGTTTTTATTTTTTGTGTGTTGGCCATTCAAGTTTCACAATTCACCATATTTGCTACGCCATTGAATTTGAGTGAAGTATCTTTCTTTTTGATTAAATATTGTTGTACGAAGTGGTTGGTTGGCAGTGGTGATTGCGATGACGATGATGATGAGGACGATGCCAATGATGATTTCAAATATTTTTATGGCAAATATTTTGTTTTTCAAGTTTCGTGAAAATTGTTTTATGCCGGATAAAGTTGTTAAAAATATAAAATATAAAAAAATAAACAATATATTTATATATGTGTACGTTTGCGTAAATATAGTTAAATGCATGCATGTCAACATATAGATATGTATATACATGTTATAGGTTAAGATATATTGACCGAACAAAAAATAAACCAGAGATATAACAATGATATATGTCAATGTGTGCAAGGTTATTCCCATATTTTGTATGTGCAATGATTATATCGAAATGTTGAACAACCTATATTCAATCGTTGCCATGATGATGACCGAATGCAATTCTGGTTACCACAGAAGTTCACTTGTACCACAATATAATTATGATATGCTAAAGAACGTATATTTGATTAAATTTAACAACGGGTTACAAATTCAATCTCTATGTAGTAAGGTTATGACATTTCAACGAAATAATTTAAGGGAAATATTTATCGTTTATATTTAAAACCCAGTGAGCGGAGCAGTATAGTCGGAGAGGGCCGACCCTGTTATATCCTACACAACTTCCACGAAAATCTAACTTTGTGTGGTTCTATATTCGGAGCTTGGGCAATATTTAGCGATATTTGCACCTTCTTGACTGACTAGAGGTCAACAAATACTACTAATATTCAGTACAGCCCTTCTAATTACTTGTCCAGATTCCCTTCACCGTGTGTTGTGATGTTCGGCTTTCAGTTGTGACCTTTAGATAGACTCGAAAAAACACAAAAAATTAAGTGTTCGGTCTACTTCATTCCAATATTATTATTATCTGATCATCACCGAAAATTATAGACGTTGTCGTTGACCATAAATGAATCCTCATGAAAAATTTCTAAGCGATCAGCTCTAGTGTGTAAATATTTAACACACGACAATATAGTTGACATCAATTTAAAGGTCAACCACTCCTCTAGGATATGCTATCGGTTTTTGTCCTTCAGGGGTAAATACATACGCTATAGAATACAAATTTTGTCAGTTTACATTCAAAAGTCAGGGTTCATTTGACCCACTAAATATTGACTGATCTTTATCAAAAAAGGTATGCTTATTCTTTGGCCCATGTAAAAAATTCTCCATGTAAAACATATAGTTTTTGGTTCATTTCATCCCCTAAATATTAATCGATTTTTACCAAACCATAAGACATGCAAAATTTCGTGATGATTGATCCATAACTGTGACCTGTATCGTGCTTACAAATTTTAATGGACAGACGGACGGACACACGTGTCAAGATCGACTCAGCTAGTGAGATATGACGATCGACATATTTAAAGTTTGGTCTAGGACCAAAATTTCGCAGCGTTACAAACTCCTGGGACTGCACATAACTATAATAACCTGACAAAATAGTTGTGTAGGGTATACAAATATTTTGCAATTACATTTTTAAGAAATTGATTTGTATATCCTTCACCACACTGTTGTACAGGCAAAAGGAATCGAGATAGACAATTGGTTCCATTTGAGAATATGAATAGAATCAATTTATGCATTTCCGTCTGTCCGTCCGTTCATGTATTTTTGCGAACAAAGTATAGGTCACATTTATGATCCGATTTGGATGAAATTTGGAAAAGTTCACATATTTGGCGCAAGGACGAACCTTATTGAAATTTGAGAAAATTGGATCAACTTTAGATATAGTTCCCATATATACATACGTCCGATTTTATGTAAATAGTGCTCCAAATTTTCAATATTGTTCCGATTGAGACAAAATTTTGCGCAAAGTACTGTGTTAGACCCAGACTAATGGATGCGAAGTTTTGTTCGAATCGGTTCAGTTTTAGATATAGCTCTCATATATAGTTTCGTCCGATTTTATGTAAATGGAGCACTATACTGCCAATGTTTGTCCGATTATGTATGCAAAGTTTTGTTGGAATCGGTTTAGATTTAGATATAGCTCCCATAGCTAATTTCGTCCGATTTTATGTAAATGGAGCACCATACTGTCAATGTTTGTCCGATTGGGACAAAATTTTGCATATCATATTGAAATTACTACAGGTTGACGGCCATGAAGTTTTGTTCAGTTCAGATTTAGATATAGCTTCTATATATAGTTTCGTCCGATTTTATGTAAATGGAGCACCACACTGCCAATTAGAGCGCAACGTGTCGAGATACATTTTGTGCTGCAGCATACGTTTGCTGAAATACGTCCATATATATATAGCTCCATACATATTTTGCACGATTTCATTCAAATGATTGATATTTAATTTTACATACATTTCAGAGGTATGTGTATGGGTTGTCTTAATTTGGTTCAAATATGTATGTACTTCACACATTAAATTTCATCCGATTCCATTTCAATGGTCCCCCAAAGATGATTTGTCTATTCTATCTACAGGATATTGTACAACTAAATAAACTGAAATGAAACGTTTGCAAAAAAAAAAAAAATGATTCATGGTCAATAGTGCACTCCTTCTGGTACCTCCACCACAAAGGTCAATATTTTGGAAATATGTAAATAATGCGAACGGAGTATCCGATTTGTACCAAATTCTGCTCATAGTAATACGATTGTCAAATATTCTATGAGTCCGAAAATTCAAAACTTTCCACAAAATAATACTTTTATCAAACCAGGATTAAAACCGGAAATGCAGAATATCGGTTCAGTCCTTCTGTTTCCTGCCTTAAATATTTAAAAATTCGAAAATAAGCTCAAAATGGTTTCCAAAATTTTCGATTTTTTCTCTATTTTTACGACTTAGTTTCATACATTATATATTTTCTAAGCCTGATAGGAGCGATACATTTTCATAATGGTTTAAACGTTTAACCATTGTATGGATCAAACAGGTACAAAATCAAACACATTCAATAATGCAAGATGTGAGAGTCTGCACCCATATATATTTCAGTATATAACTACAAACTAATGTATGATGTGTTATTTTAAAAATATATGTTAATGGAGGTATTAATGCCAATACTTCAAAATGTTTACACCTCACACAGCCAAATTAGTATCTGTTATTTATGGTGACTTTCATGGAATCCTAACATTAAGATGAATATTTTTTCCCGTAAAATACAAAATATATGTATATCTACTAACACAAACAGACAATCATGAGAGTTCAACATGTCCAACAGTTTGCTCATTCGCACTGCCATTCTGCATTAAAATCATTTACTGTTGTGCTTGTGTTTAAGAGTGAGCTCGGTGCCATCGAAAATTTATGTTTGCTACTAAACACACTAATACGCCAAAAATATCCTTAAACAGACAACTGATATTATATTGGAAATCGTTTTTTAACACTCCTATAGAGTCGTAATTATTGGCACTTTTGTTATTTTCAAGTATCGCAATTTTATGATCATTAACGTGCTATTTTGGGAATTGATAACGATTTCAGATTTTAGAACTTTTTGCACACTTTTCATTGACCTCGTAAAAGCCAGAAAAATGAAACGACGAAGAAATAAATAATAATTATATTGGTAATAAATAAAATACTAAGTATCGAGATAACCAAATAACTTAAGTGGATATTGTTGGACTTCTGTTCTTGCGGAGCAGATGCTACATATTGACAGAATGTCGTAAAATAAGATAAGATGATAAATAAATATCGTTATATTTAGATTTTTCGTTAAAATGGAATATAAATTGTAAACAGTCGATAAAATATTTGAAATGGGACGGAACCTTATACAGAATTCAAAGTCATTGAATTACTAGAAAATCAGTGCGGAAAGTTCAAAAGTCGGGCGGAACCGGTTATATGTTTCTATTTTTCATGTTGTACCTAAAAGCCCTAAAAATGGCTAAAAATTATGCAACATTTATACGGTTTTTATGCGCATCAGATTTCAGCAATCTCCTATGAAAATACACCAAAATACATCTATTTTAAAAGGATTGGTTAAGAACTGCGGATGTGCCGCCACAATAAATGTTGGATAAAATACTCATATTATTCGCGAATCGATGTATTTTTACCCTTCACCATACTGTGGTACAGGGTATTATGTATTTGTGCATATGTTTGTAACAGGCAAAAGGAAACGAGATAGACACATGGTTCCTTCTGAGAATATGCATAGAATCACTTTCTGAGTCGATTTATGCATGTCCGTCCGTCTGTCCGTCCGTAGACGTAAAATTGTAAACAATGTACAGGTCGCATTTATGATCCAATTTGGATGAAATTTGACACAAGTCACTTATTTGGCCCATGGACAAACCCTATTGAAATTGGGAAAAATCGGTTCAGATTTAGATATAGCTACCATATATATTTTTGTCCGATTTAAGGATAATGGGGCACCAAAGTCCCTCTATATCTTTCGATTTGCACGAAATTTTGCACAGAGTACTAAATTAGGTCCAGAATTATGTGTGCCAAGAGAAAATCGGTTCACATTTAGATATAGCTCCCATATATAGCTTCGTCCGATTTAAAGTAAATGATGCACCAAAGTTCCATATATAATTCGATTTGTATAAAATTTGGCATAGATTACTGAATAAGGTGCAGAATGATGTGTGCTAAGTTTCGTGAAAATCGGTTCAGATTTAGATATAGCTCCCATATATAATTTTGTCCGATTTTATGTAAATTGTACACCAAAGTCCCTATATACCTTTCGATTTGCATGAAATTTGGCACAGCGTACTAAATTAATTCTAGAATGATGTGTGCTAAATTTCGAAAATCGGTTCAGATTTAGATATAGCTCTCATAAATATTTTCGTCCGATTTAAGGTAAATGGGGCACCAAAGCCCATATATATATTTTGATTTGCACGAAATTTGGCATAAAGTACTGAATTAGGTCAAGAATGACGTGTGCCAAGTTTCGAGAAAATCGGGTCAGATTTATATATAGCTTCAATATATATTTTCGTCTGATTTTAGGTAAATGGGTCTCCAAAGTCCCTATATATCTTTCGATTTGTGCGAAATTTAGCATAGCGTACTGAATATAGTCTAGAATGATGTGTGTCAAGTTTCATGAAAATCGGTTCAGATTTATATATTTTCGCCCGATTTAATTTTAATTTTTGATTTTGCACGAAATTTGACATAGCGTACTAAATTGAGTCTAGAATGGTGTATGTAGTTTCCTGAAATTTGTACGACTAGGCCGATTGCCACCCAATTTTGCACAACGTACTAAAGATTGGGTAACATAACATGTAACAAGTTTCGTTGAAATCGGTTCATATTTTGATGTAGCTTGGTGATGCATTTTTACAGAATAGAATGACGTAATTGCGTGTAGAAGGACAGATGTAGCCCATATATATTTCCGACCGACTTCGTGTTAATTGGGCTCCAAATATTCAACATGTGCCCGATTGATATTTGCTTTAAATCGATTTACATAATTTTGTCCCATTGTAACAAACGAATGACATGATTATGGATTGATCTAAGTCGGTTCACATTTAGATAAAGGTCACATATTTCAGTTCATCCAATTTCATGTTAATGGCCCTTCTGTTAGAATGCAACTTTTTAATATACCCATAGTGGTGAAGGGTATCATATAGTCGGCCCCTACATTCAAGGTTTTCCTACATTCAAGGTACCTATATTCGTAGTTTTATTCGGCGGAATTTAACATGGCTGGGATCATTTGCTTCCGCACGTAAAAAAAAAAACTAAAATCACCCAGTGTTCTACGGCATTTAAATGGACTTTCTTAAATTTTGACTTTTTGTTATAAAAATTTGCCCACCAAATTTTCGTTTTTGGAATCCAATTGCAAATACGCTACGGTGGGCACATTCATGAGATATACACTAAACGAAGCAAAATCACGAGTTCTACAATCCTATAATCAGTTTTGTGCATTATCTGGTTGCGCGTCCGATTTAATAAAACTTCACAGACACCCTGTGCAAAATTTTGTCCCAATCGGACTGACGTTGGGCGTTTGATGCGCCATTTACATAATATCGGACGAAACTAAAAATGGAAGATATATTTAAATCTGAACCGATTTCAATAAAACCTCACAGACATCAAACTGGACCTAATTCATTATACTGTACAAACGTGTGTCTCAATAGCGAAAATATTGGGAGTTTACGACCGGTACTTTGTTCCCAAAAATACAGGGGCAGACGGACAGATGACCATGCAAAAGCCGACTCAGAAAGTGATTCTATGCCACTGCTCGGCATTGGACCGCACATGTGCACTCACAGAAAGCGCGAGCGTAAACAACCACCAATCAGTCTACTTTGAGCTGTTGATGAAGGTGGTTGTGTTGTCGCTTGTTTTTATGATTTTAATCGTAGCAATGTATTATTGCAGGCGAAGTTTGTCGAGAGAACGAAAGTTACACTCGCACACTTTGTGTCTGTGTGACCAAACAAATGCATATGTATATGGGCCGACCGCTGTTCTATGCACATTCTAAATTTTAGGATGTGCATAGAACACATAGTTCCTTTTAGAATCTAATAATAAAAATAATAGCTCTCCATCGTCCGTGTTTTGAAGGTTTTAGTATTTTCTCATTATTTTAGTGCCTGTTATTTGGCATTCCAAAATATTGGAGGAGAGCAGAAATGTTTTTTACAAAGCCCAAGTTTTAATATGGTTCTTACATAAAAGTTCAGTCCCCATTTTCGGAATTTTTAAGTTATCAACAGCATCTTTCCATCAAATTTTCGAAATAGGTTCCTATTTTGACATACGGACACTATATTTTGAAGATTTTAGCCACTGAAATTGCTCTAATCCGGAATCTTGAAGAGCGATGTTTTGAAATAGCCGCCATAAAAAAGGTGCCGCCTCATATATTTAAAATCTTAACCGAATTTTCTCATCTGGAAAGTATTCAGGTTATTCAATTCAAGTTAATTCCCTAAAATAGTCTCCATCGCCCAATGCAATAACATAATCCCCATGTAAAGTTCCCCACCGATTTAAAGAATTTTTAAATGCAAACCAGGTGGTAAAGGGTATAAAAATCTCGGCCCGGCCAAAATTAACTTAATTTTTACTTGTTTATTCAAGAAATGTATATGTAACATATTTATATTTTTTTGGAATCAGCATCCCATGCTAAATTTCACAATACATATAATTTATCTCCTTATAAAAAAACTTGTTAAATATATTTTTCAAAATAAATGCATTTGTAAAAGTATTCCAATTATGCTTCGCGTAATCCCTTTAAATGGCCAATAAAGAAAAAATACAATTTGTCATACCAAAACAAAAAAAAATGTTCAAATCCAACAACTATTTTCACAGCAAAACCAAAGCGAAACTTAACAAATTGATGTAGAAGACATTTATTCGTTTATTTTTGGAGCGCCTCCCTCATTATTTATGCATGACTTTATCCACAGCGAAATGTCGAACACATTGCCCAAATTCCGTGGAAAAATTGCCTTCCTTAACGTGGCATTAAGCATGAAATTAGAAATGGACCAAAAACAACTTCAAATTGGGAACAATTTGCCAGCCATCATTGACAGCGGCTACATAGCGTCACACTAACGCCACTAACGGCCATCCGTGGCAGCGAGAAAGCACAACAAATCACACCCCTCATAGCTCATAAAAACATATGATTTAGAGAGAAAAATGCAAATGTCTGCCTTTTAGTCAAGATTTATTATGACAAAGTAAACAACACAAAACGACCAGTGAGAGGAATATATTTATACCTCCCCCCCACCCCCGCAAAAAAGAGGAACAGAAACGTCGAATGCCATGCGAGCCAACCAACCGACATCAAATAAGCTAGTCAAACAATCAACCATCCGGCACCAGCTAAAATAACAACAATAAAGTAGATCAACAAACTATACAAAACAAAGTCAACAACAATAACAAAAACAACTAAAACAACAGAATATTATTTATGACAATTTATTTATTTTTCATATTCGTTATCTGTAACTGACCAGAAGTATTTAGACCGCACAGGACCAAAGTACATGGTATCAAACCCACACACACACATATACACTACGTACACTTAATATCCGCCATTTTTTGGCGTTAGTAGATATAGAGGTAGACGGGATGAGGATGCTATGCTTCATATCATTTTTCCAATTTGTGCAAGGAATATGGAAATTTGTTCGTATTTCTACATACAAACACAAGCATATATAAATATACTTACAGTGGAACCTTTAATTATTGTATCACTTTCACTTGTATTGAGAAAGGGACATTTAGAAGAAGTTCCACTGTATTCGTTTGTAAATATCCACCGTTTTTTTTTTTTTTTTTTGTCATATAACCATATTAATACACATTGAATTTGTGTATATATGAAATAGATCATAACGACCTTTATATAAATATTTATTTCAGGATGACACCGAAAATATTTTCAACATTTTTTTGGACTACCCTCCACGTTCCATTCCCAACATTTCGACACCCACTCTCATCCTACTAGCACCACGAATAACAAAAAAAAAAATATATGAAATATTTATTTACACAAATTTAAACATATTTGACACATTATTTGTGGCAGACAATATAATCCTGATAGAAAGAACCAATACCGAATGACCGACCAATTTAACAAAAAAATTTACAATTTTCAAATATGTTTCTTTGCCACAGGCTGTCGTTGTTCGCTCACCGCTAAAATGTGTTTTCATTGCTGTTGAAAAGTTTGCCATTGTATTAGGTCAAACCAATATAGATAATTTGTGTATGTGGATCATAAATTTAAAAGGCAGTTTAAAGGCGCGCCAAAAATGCAAGTCAGGTAAAAATAATGAAACATTAATAGAAATAAAACACTTAGGCAAAATTTAGACAATAAATGTAAAATTGTGTCTGTTGAAATTACTGAACTGTACTAAATTTGAAAATAATGAAATTTGGAAATAACGTTACTGTTGGAGTGAAGGATTGGTATATGGATGTAGTTTTGGCAATTCATACTTAGAAATAAGTATAAGTATTGTACTATAAGAGCTGGGATCCTGAAATTTGGAGTTAGACTCATTGTTTTGTAGATTTGTACTAAACTGTACCAAATATGGATTTGGGTGCACCGACAGTGCTGGAATCTTGAAAATTGAAGTTAGAATCACTGTTTGTGTTTAGAATTGAGCGATGTAGAATGTTTTGGAAATTAGAACTATGTGTATGTGTATTGAACCGATAGTGTTCCAAAACTAATAAAAAATTTCCCAATTTGAGCAGTTTTACCAAAATTTAATACCAAATTTAATACATTAATATAAAAATATAGTACCATTAAGAACACATTAGTGTCAATTTCCAAAACTTCTTACAAAGTCCAATCTTACACCTCAACAGTGATCCTACTTTCAAATATCAAGATTCCAGCCATAACGGTTCAATTCAAATCCAAATCCTACACTCCACAGACACTCTAAATTCAAATTTCAGAATTCCACAGAAGAATTCCACAGAAAACGTAGTATGGAGGGTATATAGTATGGAGGGTATATTAATTTTGATCTTTCGTTTGTATCTCATCGCTCTATAAAAAAATATATATTAATGATCAGAGTATTGTAATCACTCCGTCTGTCTGTTGTAATCACCTCATAAAGGAAACCCCCAATTTTCTGTATTTTGAGGGTTTTAAGAGCAATTTTCGCTTTCGGAATCGCTTTAATTTGGTATTTTGTAGTCGTATATTGTAACAAATCTCACTTCGAAAAATTATTAATATTAGCCCCCTTATAACACCCTTTGTATACCCTTCACCACACTGTGGTACAGGGTATTATGTCTTTGTGCATATGTTTGTAACAGGCAAAAGGAATCGAGATAGACCCATGGTTCCTTTTGAGAATATGCATAGAATCACTTTCTGAGTCGATTTATGCATTTCCGTCCGTCCGTCCGTCCGTGTGTTGATGTTAAATTGTAAATAAAGTACAGGTCGCATTTATAATCCGATTTGGCTGAAATTTAGTACAGCTCATTTATTTGGCCCAAGGACGAACCCTATTGAAATTGGGAAAAATCGGTTCAGATTTAGATATAGCTCCCATATATATTTTTGTCCGATTTACTGACTTTAGTCCCTGCAAATCTTTCGATTTGTACGAAATTTGGCATGGAGTACTGAATTAAGCCTTGAAAGATGTGTGCCAAGTTTCGTGAAAATCGGTTCAAATTTATATATAGCTCCCATATATAGTTTCGCCCGATTTTTGATAAATGGTGCACCAAAGTCCCAGAAGAACTTTCGATTTGCACGAATTTTGGCATAGCGAACGGAATTAAGAATGGAACGATGTGTACTAAGTTTCGTGAAAATCGGTTCAGTTTTAGATATAGCTCCCATATATAGTTTCGCCCGATTTTAGGTAAATGGTGCACCAAAGTCCCTGAAAATATTTCGATTTGCACGAATTTCGGCATAGCGTACTGAATTAAGTCTAGAAAGACGTGTGCTAAGTTTTGTGCAAATCGGTTCAGATTTAGATATAGATCCCATATATAGTTTCGCCCGATTTTTGGTAAATGGTGCACTAAAGATCCATAGCTATGCCGATCGGCACAACGTACTGAAGTTAATATAAATTATTCTCTGATAAGTTTCCTTGAAATCTGTTCAGATATAGATATAGCATAGCTTCCATATATAATTTCGACTTTTTTATGTTAATTGTACACTAAATAATCAATGAGTGTCTGATTGAGATTAAACTATAAACAGTGCAGTATACCGAATAGCGTGCGACAAGTTTGCTTTAAATCGGTGTAGGGATTGATGTTAGTCGGTTCAGATATAGACAAAGGTCAGATATTTAAGTTCGTTCAATTTCATGTCAATTTTCCTTCGAAAAATCGACGTCTTTTAGGGTACATATGGTGAATATACCCAAAGTGGTGAAGGGTATCATATATTCGGCCCAGTCCGACTTTACTACTTTCCTTCCTGGTTTTATAAAAAAACTGTTGTTGTTTTAGCAGCCCTATTGCTTTTACACAATGGGCTGACAGACGTTGGCCGAGTAAACTCGGATCGTAGAAACGGTTTTACCGTTAATGGTCCACCCGAATTTATCACCTCTGAACGACGAACTTTCATGTAACAGTTTCAGAGAGCTGTCAAAGGTCCTCGGATAGCAGAGAGAAATTTCCGTAAAATCTGCAACTACACAGACAGCTGAAATGATGCTCATGCTTAAAATTACTGAACCAACGCATAAGATGCATATCGTTTGCCGGCAGCTCTTGGGCGCTGATAAACGAACCTTGTTCAACAAGGTAAGCACAGATGTGGTTAGGGAATGTGTGTGATATGCTGTGAAAGTGAATTCAAACCTCAGTTCTGAAGCGTTCTGATAGGCAAAAATTCCCTTCAAGGGTTTTGCTCACAGTTTTCTTCGACTGCAATAGCGTGGTGCATAATGAATTGCTTCGATCGATTAAGGGATCAAAGAAATATCGAAACAGAAGCCGTGTTTTGAGGATTAAAAAAAAAACTTTGCCATAAGTTTATTACATCTGAGGGGGATTACTTAAAGGTAAAACTATAGCTATAGATGAAAAAGTAAATAAAATAAAAAGTAATAAAATAATGTGTCGTATGTCCTTGCAAAAAATTAACTAAATTATTTAACATTGTTAATTTATTTGGCAATAAATATGAAACTTCAGTACACTGTAAACGTATATCATATTCTGTGTATGTATACATAAAAAACTGCATGTATACATATGTATGCTAAGCACATCTTCGTATCTTATTACGGTCACACAAAACCGTACATTCGTCTACGACTAGACAAAATTCTTAGGAACACAATAAATTAAATACATACGATTTACTTAATAGTAATTTGCTATTTTAATGCATATTAATGATTTGGAATTAATAAGAACACCTTAAAGTCTAACAGGTATTCACAAATTATAAAGACATTTTAAACACAATTTTATTTCTGCAGAACTGACAAGATTTGATCCATCACGAATTTGATGAAATTTTGTTAAGGTCGCATTTTTGTGTCACTCTCTACTTCCACTTTTCAAACAAAGCCATTTTCATACAATAATCCATAGACAGTCCCGTAAAAGGAAAAGCTGCTTTAAACAAACTCAACATGGTTCATGGACATTTGGCAAATACAGTAGATGTAAGAAGTATCGGTAAAGATTATAATCGCAGATTAGTTGAAGTAGTTTTCAAGAGGCAATTTGTCTGAAGGGAGTCGTTGAAAGGAGATGTTGAAAAAAATTATTTGTAACGGCGGCTATTGAGTATCAATAGTTGACGGAAAAGGAACCTCTAAAGACGACAATAAGGAAATATCTACAGTAGGGGCTCTATATGTCTCCCAAAATTAGTTCCAATGGAAGATTGCAAAGAAGACTAATTAAACGACTGAAGATTAGTATCTGTAGGCGACATATAAACGTCTCTATAAACCACTGAAAAGGAGGCTCCATCGATGACTGACAAGAGTCCCCATAAATCATATATTAATGATGAAAATTTGCAGATATTGCTCACATATATATTTTAAGTCGATCTCATTAAAATGATGCATCATATACTCAAAAATTGTCCAACTGTCACAAAATGTTTAATTGCATTCTGAATCGATATAACACCCATTTGCTTCACCGATTTTATGCACAGTGCTAGACATTTTCTTTGTATGTCGATATATACATTTGGTAATTTGGCCGTTTCCCCGTTGCCTGCAGACTTCTTACACCTAGTGTACAGCACAAAGCAGACATTTTTGTCATTGTAAGCAATTGTATCAAACAGATGGCCAAAAAATGTGTTCCACTTGCTTTTAAAGCAGCAGCAACGACAACGAACAAACAGTTGGACACAACAAAAATGGCGACGCACCAAATTCAGCCAGACTGATGACCCCAATGTTTTCACTGAACGACAGCAACAAATAAATCAAGTTATCATAAAATAAAAAAATATTGAGTTGAAATATTGTCTGAAATCTCTTCAAATTCTAAGAGCTTTTAGCTATCGCAGTTGTTGTTGCTGTACATCATTTCCCCCCCCAAAAAAAAAGTGGACGAATTATGTGCAGTTGGACGCAGACCAGTGATAAAGCCTTTGTTATTGATTGAATTGTAACTAACTGTCCATCATTCAGCTCCGATGGTTATATCCCACCATAAAATTGGTAGCCTTTAAGGGTTATTTCATATTTAGAAAAATAAAAAAACAACTACAGCAACGAACAGCTTAGGATATAAAATTTCAATTGGAATTTAAAGGGCATAAAATGTAGATGTATTGATTGGAGGCTTGTTTTTGTCTGTTTTGCCATTTGGCGAATTCAAATGGCAAATGTTTTGTTCATAACTATTGTCCAAAATACTTGTAGCTCCATAAAAAATTCATAGAACTGATACTAGCAAATCACATGTTCATCGGAAACGGATAGAAGTTTTATTTCCAGAGATTATTTAGAAATGAATAAAATGTGTGTTGTGCAAAAAATCCCATTAAATTAATGAAGAAAAGTCAAAGCGGTAGGGATAAATAACGGTGTTGTTGGCGTTTAAAATTGTGTTCTGTGCAGCAAGAGAAGAATGTGGGAATACATAGTATGTGCCTATAAACTGCAAAAGTTAGACTAATTTAAATTTTTATACCCCACACAACTATGTTGTCAGGGTATTATAGCTTTGTGCAGCCCCAAGAGTTTGTAACGCCACGAAATATTGGTCCTAGACCCACCTTTAAGTATACCGATCGTCATATCTCGACCAGCTGAATCGATCTAGACATGGACCAATCTTCACGAAATTTTGCATGTAGGATGGGTTCTGGCCAATGAAGACCCCTATTGTTTTTTGAAAAGATCGGTTAATATTTAGGGGATGAAATGGGTCAAATACTTAATTTGTATCGGGTTTTCTGGTCGCTCTAGAGGCCGCAATTATGACCCAAACATCGTGAATTTTTACATAGAGAGGGGGATCGGGCCAAAGAATAAGCATGCCTGTTTTGATAAAGATCGGTCAATATTTAGCGGGTCAAAAGGACCCTGACTTTGTGTGAAAAATTACAAAATTTGTTTTCTATAGCGTATAGATTTACCCCTGAAGGACATAGTCCCGAGAAGTTGAAAAGATCGGTTAATATTTAGGGGATGAAATGGGCCAAATACTTAATTTTTATTGGTTTTTCTGGTCGCTCTAGAGGCCGCAATTATGACCCAAACTTCGCGAATTTTTACATAGAGAAGAGGATCGGGCCAAAGAATAAGCATGCCTGTTTTGATAAGGATCGGTCAATATTTAGCGGGTCAAATGGACCCTGACTTTGTGTGAAAAATTACAAATTTTGTTTTCTATAGCGTATAGATTTACCCCTGAATGACATAGACCCGAGAAATTGATAGTATATCCAAGAGAAGTGGTTGACATTTAAATTGGTACCAATCATATTGCCGTAGGTACTCGGATGCGGGAGTTACACTTAAATATTTACAGGTGCTTACGTATTCACATATTATTTAATAACCTATTACCACACTTTAGGGTGGATATATAGCCTGATCGCTTTGAAATGTTGCATGAGGTTCCAGTTATAGTCAAGGACAACGCCTATATTGTTAGGTGGTGATCAGATAATAATTTTTCCGATGAAGTGGACCGAAAACATCACAACACAACCTACGGTGAAGGGAATCTGGACAAGTAATTAGAGGGGCTGTACTGACCTCTAGCCAGTCAAAAGTATGCAAATATCGCGAAATATTGCCAATCTCAGAATATAGAATCACATAAAGTTAGATTTTCATGGAAGTTGTGTAGGGTATCACATGGTGGGCCCCGTCCGACTATACTGCTCCGCTCACTGGTTTTTAAATAACAAAAGGTATACTCCAGTATGTGTGGCATTATTGTCTTTATCATACTCAAAATCCAAAAGCAAGGAAAGTTAAACAATCACACGCGGACGACTATATGATGCCATTATGGGTATATAAGAGACGCTCCTATGATTCGTATTATGAGTTGATTTATGCATGTCCGTCCGTCCATGTATACTTGTGAACAAAGTACAGGTCGCATTTATGAGCCGATGTGGATAATATTTGCATAGGTCATATATTTAGCCCAAAGACAAACTCTATTGAAATTGAAGACAATCGTTACAGATTTATATATAGCTCCCATATATCTTTTTGTCCGATTTTATCTAAACTCCCAATATTTGTTCGATTCAGACAAAATTTTGCACAGTTTACTAAGTTAGGTCATGTGAAATCGGTTTCGTTAAAATCGGTATAGATTTTAATATAGCTCTCATATAAAGTTACCTCCGATTTTCGGTAAATGGTGCACCAAACTCCCAAGGTTTGCTGAATTCAGAAAAGCACCCAACTCCCAATATTTCTTCGATTGAGACAAAAGTTTGCTCAGCGTACTCAATTAGGTGCTGTTGAAATGTGTTTAGATTTATATATAGCACCCATAATTATTTTTGTCAGATTTATATAAATGTGTACCAAATCACTAAAGTGCACCAAGCGAGATAAAATTGTAAACAGCGCACTGTGATATGGCATACCAAATTGTGCACCATTAGGTCCAGATTTAGATATAGCTGACACACCTTATTGGTTCACCAGGGAATCCAAGTGCCCGATTGACATGAAATTTTTCATAGATTTCTGAATGGCAATTTTTATCTTTTATTGGTTCAAATATATATGTGGATCACAAATTAAATGTCGCCAGATTTCATTTCAATGGTTCTCCAAACATGCTATGTCTATTCCATCTACAGAATATTGTACATATTTCCATACCCAAAGTCGGTGCCGTCCGAACTTTCCTTACTGATTTACTCTTTTACTCCTTTGGGAGCATCATTTTGTGCAACGGTTTGGGTCCTTGGTTATTTTGTGTTGCAATTTTCATCCGTGTGGCTAGTCTCCTGCCATTCTTAGTGTGTGTTATCCTCTTAGGTTAATGTTTATGATATCGGATATAAGCACATCTCATACAAGAAAAAAATCGGATATAAGAAAGATGATCAAAAACACCGAGCCTTTTTACATCTTTTCAGTGTAAAAATTGCTTAATATAAGAAAAACGCGAAAACTGATATAAGAACGAGAAATGTCAAACACCAAAGTTGACAAAGGTATTGAAAACGTTTCATGTAAAAAAATACACTGAATATATTTAAATATTGTTAGTCAAACTATAAACTGATTTTAATTTAGTTATTTTTGTTTATTAAAGTTTTTAGCTTTTAAGATAATGAATTTTTTCTTGCCAAACTATAATTTAATTTCGTATCTTTGTATTTTTATATACTGAATTGTTTTATTTAATAACATATTGTTCTTTAAAACATGCTTTTCATTTAAACATGTTACTTTAAGAAAATATATTCGTATAAGAAATAGATTTCTTATATGCGTATCTACTTGTAATAAAAAAACTTTCTTATATATTTTAATACTATATAAGAAAAACGCATATAAGAAAGAAATCTCTGACTTTTTTTGAGTTTCTTATATCCGATATCTACTGCAATATAATGCGAATTTTTCCTCCTCCGCTGGGATTCGAACCCGTGACCAATAGGTGTATACTCTAGTAATCTGTCCATTGTAAACAATTTACAACGTGCGACTTTTTGGGATCACATTCATATGTGGGTTTGAACTGAATTTAGGTATTTCGAATGAATATACCTGGGCAATATTGCCAATTTTTTAATATTCCATTTTCAAAAAATCAGTTTTTTTGTTTTTGTGGCACATCAATGATTTTTGGTACACATATAGAGAAAAATGTTCTGACTCCGAAACCGTTCGCGATCAAATTTTTGGTTGATGCGCGTAAAAGTTATCGAGGTTTTAATTTTGGGCATAAGAAAAAAATCTTAAAATTACGCCGTTTATTATATTAACGATAAAGTTGCACAAATTCGCGAAATATGAGAAAAATAATAAAAATATAGGAGATTACGTCAATATTTTCATTATATTAATGACATACACATACCTAAGAAATAATTTAAAAATATCTACATAATGTAAACACCATGATGAATCAAATGATATCAAAATCACACAAGTCCGTGTAGCGGTTTGTAAATTAAACCGACAACAAAACGAGGTATTGAGGGAAAATATTTGTTTTTGGTTCGAAAAAATAATGTCATCATATTTATTTTTTTAATTGTATACAAGAAATTTCAGAAAAAAATGTTGGGGTTATTCTGCTATTTTATCCGAATTTCGCCGAAAAATTGACATATATAATAATAATCACTTTTTGTGTATAAGTATACGCCTTGCGGATTATATCAAGACCCTTCCGATAAATCTTAGAATTCTATAAATAGGAATAAATCTTAAAATTAATGCGCATGCGGTTTCCAGGAAGTACTGAAGTTTATCTTCCAATCCATATATATTTTGCGAAATTTCACTTGACGGCTAAGATGTGCCACACGTTACATTGAAGTACCCAAAAAATCGTAAAACGGGAATAATTTCCGAAAACTCCATATGCAATTAACGCGCATCCGATTTCGGTGTGCACCTTAAAAAAAATACATCGATCTATACCGATTTCAATGTGGTCCATTAAGAACCATGGATGTGCCAGCTCATACTATTTGTGAGATACATTGCGTCTAAATCGCGTAATTCTCAAAATCATTTGATGCGCATGCGGTTTCCAGGAAGTACTGAAGTTTATCTTCCAATCCATATATATTTTGCGAAATTTCATTTGACGGCTAAGATGTGCCGCACGTTACATCGAAGTACACAAAAAATCGTAAAACGCGAATAATTTCCGAAAACTCTATATGCCATTAACGCGCATCCGATTTCGGTGTGCACCCTAAAAAAATACATCGATCTATACCATTTCAATGTGGTCCATTAAGAACCATGGATGTGCCAGCAAAATCTATTTTTGAGATAAATTGCGTAAATCTCTCTTTCGGCTGAAGTTTTTAAAGTTCTCTTTTTGAAAAAGATCAAAATCCGTATGAGGTCATTTATTGAAGCGGAAATGATACACAGAAAACGCAAATAAATCCGCGATATTTTCAAAAACATTTTTTGCCAAATTTCGTGTTTTTGGAAGGCCAGTTCCCGCCGTTTTACTAGATGGATTTTCACGAAGAAGATTTTATATCATCCGAAACGTAAAAAACCTTATTGATCGCGGGTACCCATATCATTCAGTTGACAGTTCTAAAAATTTTGCCCGAAAAATAGGTTTTTTAGAAATTTGATCGCACAAAATTCGCACCTTCGGATGAGTATTACTCTGAAGCTGTGCATACTACATACACAAAATACATATCAAATTACGCAGATTCGCGACTACAATAATCTTATAATCGATTTTTATAAATTCCTGCTTGCGTTTTAAAGCTAGAAGTAAAATTAAAAAAACACTCAAAATCGAGCTTCAAAATGTCAGCATCGTTTAAAGGTAGATGCAGTGAAAATTTTGAAAAATGATACATAAGGGGCGTAGTCCCCATTTTGTTGGCTTCTAGTTTTATTTTGACACGAAGACCGTGCAATGAGTGGCTTAGTCACAAATCGATAGAGAACATAAAAAAACTGGTTCGCCTCAACGTGTTTTTACACATTTTTTTACATTAAAGTAGACACAGCTTCCACCAAAATAAAGTTTGGAGGTCAATATCATGAACAGTTTGCAACGACAGATTAATTAACCCAAAACTATTCACTTTTTTTCATATACTTAAGTAGTTCCCGTGTTATAAAGGGGTGAACCTCCGCTTCGGCTATGTTAAAAAATTGGCAATATTGCCCACCTATTCTTGCCATCTATCATTGCCTACAAACAACGCCTGTGTACGTTTTTTATTTGAGTTTTCACTCCATTTTCAACATTTTGGAACGGTTCTGTTTCTGTTTAAAGGATATATGAATCTGTTTCGTTTCCTTTTGCTCGTTACAAATTTATGCTCAACGATATAATACCCTGAATGGTATAAAAAGGAAAGATTTTTCTCAATTTCTCGGCTTTCCTCTTTTGTTTAGCTTTCTTTGTTGACGTTTTTTTTATAAAATCCTGTGCTGTTTTCGTGAATGACAACCTACCTCTTCTTATTTTATTAAAGCTTACAGATGCGCACCCTACAAATATTATATACAGATCAAATTTAGATAGTTGATACATTAAGGTTCTATACTTCACTAACTAGCTTTTGACATAAATATCCCGTATTTATTCATTTTGACTAGTGGGCCCCCCGAAATGAAATCCATTTGTCGACTGTATAAAAATTCCCGAATTATAAAAAGGGTTAAATACAGAAATTATAAAAATGTCCATTATCCCTCACATGTGGTCCTATATCTTCCGCAAACCCATAAGAAAACACTATTACATTTTCAGTGCTATTAAATCCAACAATCGCAATATATTTTACAGAATATACTTCAATATCTAGGGTTTTTTTGTAACAACCTAGAAAATATATTTATAACCCTCATAACTGCCGCTAAGTTATAAATTAATCCCATAATATCGAATACAATATCTGTTTTTTTCGGTGTGCTAAAAATTAAATCAATCAAACATAAGAGATAATTTTTCAATAATACCGATGAGTTCGCCCGTCCACGAGCTATAATCCTTTGAGCCATCAATAAGTCCGGTAACCGTAAAAAAAGAACATTTGTATCGTTTTAATGGCTGTTGTTGTTGCTGCTGTTGTTACGGTTTACAAATGTAATTATTCCATTCCATTTGTTTTAAAGAGTTCTACAAAATGCCAATGCCGCACAATGTTATATAATATTAACAAACTTACCGCATTGTAAACACCAGCATCAGCAGCAGTAGCAGCGGCACCACCAACACGAGCCGAGACGAATGATATCCAATTGAAATTTATTACAGAGTTTTTTTGTGTTATTGCTGTTGTTGTTATTTGGAACGTATTAAATATTTTGTGGGTTTTTTTCAATTTTTTTGCGGTGACTGGATGATGAGTGAGTGGAGGGGGGCTGGGTTGGCAGTGGCATGGTGATGCCTGGTACTGACGTTTTTATATTTTCCTTCCACTCGTCCGTTTGTCAGCCCCTACAGCAGTTACCCATTAAAGTGATGAATTTGTAACAATTTGTCTGAGGGCAGATGTGTTTTCACAACAAAATCAGCAACATTTGCCTGACTGCCCTACATTCGTTCATACATACCAACAAAACTGGGCAGGTGGGTTTGCTCCGAACTTTCGAAGTCACAAATACTACTAACAGAAATATGAAGGTGTGAGTCAGTGCAAGAAGTACTCTGACTGCTCGAGTGGCAATCACAGTCTCTGTGTGTATAAGAAAGAAATTGATGATTGAAGCTTAAGAAGAGAAGGATTGAAGGACTGTATTTGTGTGCCTGGCAATTGTCTGCTTGTGGGTGTGTTGGTGGGATGATGGTTGTTCGACTATGGTATTGAATAGGATTACTGAATTGAAAACCTTCAACAATTTTTGTGGCTTTCATTGAGTTCTTTGAAGAAGTAAAAAATAACGGAGAAACACACATATATTGTTCATAGTTGGTGGGTCAGTAAAAACACGAAGGTGGGGGGCTTAGCAAAATATCTTGTTGGCAATTGTGATAAATTACAAGGACTCAACCGCAAGTAATCGCCAGACATAACAAAGTAATAAAAAAGGAAACAAATCTAAGAATTTCTTTAGAAAGTGGTTTTCTTTGAGATGTAAATATTTTGATAAAATTTAAAGCAAAGACAAATGCGATGATTAGACATTTCACAACTAGTTTTAGAATGTCTAATATTTATTTTAAAATGGAGTTGTTTTAATCGACTTGTAATTTAAAGTTTTATTTATTTTTTGTGAAGACAAATAAAAGTTACAGTTTTTATGTATATTTTCTACAGAAGTAAATATAAAATTGTTAACAATTATAGTAAGAATCCTAAATTGTGAACGTGGAACAATATTGTAGTTATGGATGATATAAACGGGATTCTTTTGATTAAAAGCTTCTGAATCCTACATTCATGGAAATAAACCAATAAGAAAAGTCTTTTACGCTTAAATCAGTCAAGATCAGTTGTGCGCACTAAAAAGGAAAATATTAGACGAAACATTTTCTCCATATAACCCTTGGAAAATCTTATTTCGTGAAGAGTATAATTTCCCATGAATTGGTTTCGAAGTTTAGCAAAAGCAGGCATTGGCATAAAAAAGACTAACTTTTCGCTGTCTTCCCACATGCCCTGCACCTGTTTCTTCTGGCGCACTCATTCTTGTGTACATTTTTTAGAAGGTTGATGTGTTCTCTGAAAATGACGGTCAGTCTGATAATTTCCTTTTATTGAATATACATATCTCCGTCTCCGGACTATTAACAGTGATAACCCACGGAATATCACTGCATAATCAATCACTGTGATGTCTCTTCCCCTACTTTGTGTCTGATAGCTATATCCATTAAGGGGACCCCCCACCCCCCCCCCCATTCAATTTTTTTTATTTAATTCGAATCTACACTAATTCATGAATGTCCCTACAAAATTTCAAGTGCAAATCTCAAGAACTCTTGAAAATATAGCCGATTTATTGCGTCAGCATCAAGTGGCGGCTAAAGGGCTTCTCAAACTTTAAACGCCTTTTTCTCTTTTGCGAATGGCGGGCGCGATAACTCAAAAACTAATAACCCAATTGATTCCAGATTTTTACACGTTTCTCTGTGGGTGTATAGCTATCGTATGAACTAGTGTAAAGCCAATCGGTGAAGATCTTCCTTATTTTTTAACTTGGTTTTTGGTCAAAAATCGGCGATTTTCCAAAAATATTTTTTTTAAGGTCCGCCATTTTGTTAATCCTAGTTCATATGAGAGCCAGACATGTACTCTTTCTAACATCGTTGGAATTTTCGAATTCCGATGTTCCAGTGAGGAGTTATCATGCCCGCCATCAAAAATAAGGACTTATCTTTAATTACAAAAACAACAACAACAAAATAACAAAAATTTTTTGTAAATTATTTTTCTTCTCTTTTAAATCTTCAAATATATATGTGCAAAGTTACAAACCTTAACAAGCATTGGTATTGATTTACCAGCCCATTGAAAATCTTAAAAAATTAAAATCGAGAATGGGTGGGGTTCCCTTAAACTGCAGTCTATCCATATATTCCTACGCATAAGGTTGACCCAGTCTATGATTGTCTGATTAAATCGGAAGGATTTCAGGGATAGGATAGAATGAGCAAACAAATTTTTTTTAGGATAAAACTTGCCTAATAAGTATATTTCTTAAAAAAATATAAAGGAAATATTTTTCTGGAAATTTGCGACTTGCCTTTGAAATTATATTAAATTGGAATCTTAATTTTTTGGAATATTTTGGATATTTTTTGGAACTTGCCCACTTTAAAGAAAACATAACAACTAGATACCATTTTTCCGAATCTATTTTGGCAACATTTATGTTTCTTGCTCTTTGAAATTGGATATATTGCATAAAATAAACTAGAGGTCAATTGATTGAATCAAATTTGTAAATATTCTTGCTCAGGTTGTAAGAACATAAGCTTTCACTTAGAAAATGGGGAATCTAGAAGAATTCTTAACTCAGTGTGAAATTGATGCTTTGAGGAAAATCTTAAGGATACAGACGCGTCGGGATACAATGATACAAACATTGTACTGCTGATCCCGAATGCAGTTAAAAGAATAAGGAGGTACTTAAAACAAAAAAGAAACTTGCTTATGAGAGCTATATTAGATGCGTGAATATTCTGGGAGATTGGAAGGAGAAAATTAAGGTTGTACCGAGCTTCTTTAATCAAAAGTCAACTTCTTCTATTTCTGTACCACAATGGAATACGGAAATGTTTCGAGGAGATTATATATCATGGCCCAGTTTTCGTGATTTATTCACAGTCATATATATATATATATATGGCTTAGCTCTGTTGAAAAGTTATATCATCTTATTCAAAAGACGAGCGGTGAAGCTAGAGAAATAAATCGTCGCATTCTTTTAACGCCGAAGGTTTTACGATTGTGTGGGACAACCTTAAAAACCAATACGAAAATAAGAGAATATTGGTGAATACGCAGTTAAGAAATTTATTCAATTTGACTCCTTGCGGGCAAGAATCGGCTAGCAGCTTAAATAAATTACAACGTGAAGCGACAAATTGTATTTCGGTCCTCGAGTTTTACAAAATTGATGTGAAGTCATGGGACCCATTCAAGCTTTTGAAAGTGTATCGGATATAACTTGTTCGAATGGGACGCAGTCCCATCAAAACACTCGCCCCAAATTTAACAATTTAACAAATCAAAGCAGTTTAGAGTTCATCATACTAAAACAAATGATAGTAAATACAGATTGTGCAAATGAACTCATTCTTTGCAGACTTGTCCTAAATTTCTGAGCATGGATTATAGAAATAGGCTAAATGCTGTAAAGAAAGAAAATATGTGCATAAATTCTTTAGCTCAAGGTCACAGAGCGGCAGACTGTAGATCAATCGGTTGTGCAAAATGCAAATTAATGCATAATATTCTTCTTCATAAGAATAAAGTGTACACAAATATTGGGAATAATGTTAATGAATCTACTGACTATTCTAGCCCAGTTATAAAATCCCCCTCTGATAACCAGCAACTTCCTCAAATGCCCGACCATTTCACACAAAGGTCTCTAGTAGGACAATGCTTGATACAGCTTGGGTCAACATTGTTAAAAACGGAATTCCATATAGAGTTCGATCGTTGGTGGCAAGGATCCACCAGATGATATATTTGTATCGTCTCGTATTCAGAAAATGTTTAAATTACCAACATGTTCTGTGTCAGCAGATATTTCAGGACTCGGTGGAGAACATTTAACAAAGTGTTCGAAAATTGCATCTGTTACAATTGGGTCAATTAACAACCGATCTTTCTCGTTGGACTTAGAAGCGTTTGTGGTACAAGAAATAACTGGAGATATCCCTACACAGCCATTAGAGAATATGTGTGTTGAGGAACATCCGGATTTAGATTATGCGGATCCCAAATTTTATGAAAGTGGCCCAGTTGACATCTTACTCGGTGGAAATGTTTATCCAATCATTTTGCTATGTGGGGTTAAAAAACTGTTTTTGGATGGATATTGACAGGACCAGCTACGAATTTGGATAACCGACCTGCAATTCATGTCTCACATTGCACTAGAGTTTCGGTTCAAAATCAGTTGGCTAAATTTTGGGAAATTGAGGAGGTACCAAAAGTCCCTATAATATCATCGGACGATAAGATGTGCGAGGAAATATTTCGATCTACTACATTGCGTTGTCCCGATGGGAGATAT
>NW_026882860.1:0-42997 GCF_032173495.1 Musca vetustissima
GGAACAAATTAGATAACTATTTTAATATATCGACGTCTCCGATTCATAGTATGCTAAGACGACTTAGCATGTTTTAAAGTTCTTTACGTTTTTAGATACTACGGTCCTTAATTTAAATTCTCTAAAATTTTGGTAATCATCGGCCAATCCAAACCAAAGTTATAAGCAAAAATGTACTTAGCATGGCACTTACGATTAAAGAAACTTCCATGCTTTGAAAGCTTCTACTGAAAAACTCACTTTTCAGACTTAGTATACTATGGTTCGGAGGCGTCGATATAATATAGTAATATTTCAGCACCCTATCTCAATTCGTTCAGAAAAAGCATGATTACAACAGACGGACACACCGACGGACATGGTTAGATCGTCTTAGAATTTTACCCTAATCAAGAATATATATATTTTATAGGATCGGAAAGGAATATTTCGATGAGTTACCAACGGAATCACAAAATTAATATACCGTCCATACTATGTGGGGGGTAAAAAAATCGGGTTATATGGGACTACCCAAAAAAGGGTGCGAATATTAATAATTTTTGGTGGGGAGATTTGTTACCATATACGACTACAAAATACAAAATTGCAACGCATTCGGTAGAAAAACACGCTCAAGAACCCCAAAATAACGAACAATGGGGGTACCCTTATATGGGGCCTACACAAAAACATTGACCTATATTCATAATTTGTTGTGGAGAGATTTGGTACCTATTAAGAACTCAAAATACTAAATTACTGCCAATTCGGTGGAAAAATACGATCTAAACCCCCAAAATACTGAAAATTAGAAGGTACCGTTATAAGGGGGTTACCAGAAAAAGTGAACCTATATTTATAATTTTTTGTGGTGACATTTAGTACCCAATAGGAACCAAATGTACCAAATTTCAGCGAATTCGGATGAAAAACGCTCTCAAAAACCCCCAAAATACCGAAAATTGGGGCTATGCCTAAACGTAGACCGATATATCCGATCTTCGGCAAAAGACAAACCAATGCAAAATTTCAGCACCCTATCTCAATTCCTTCAGAAGATAGTGTGATTACAACAGACGGACGGACGTACTAGATCGTCTTAGAATTTTACCCCGATCAAGAATAGCGTCGGAAATTAATATTTCGATGAGTTATATTGGTCCTAGACCCACCCGTCCGTCCGTCTGTCCATTATAATTTGTAAACACGATACAGGCCACAGTTATGGACCAATCTTCACGAAATTTTGCATATAGGATGGGTTCTGGCCAATAAAGACCCCTATTGTTTTTTGGTAAAGATCAGTTAATATTTAGGGGATGAAATGGACTAACTACTAAATTTTTGTCGATTTTTCTGGTTGCTCCAGAGGCCGCAAATATGGCCCGAACATCGTGAAATTTTTCGTGTAGTAGGGGATCGGGTCAAAGAATGAGCATGCCTTTGATAAAGATCGGTCAATATATAGCGGGTCAAATGGACCCTGACTTTTGTGTGAAAAATTACAAAATGTGTATTCTATGGCGAATATATTTACTCCCGAAAGACATAGACTCGAAAAGTTTATAGTATATCCAAGAGGAGTAGTTGCCCTATAAATTGATACCAACTATATTGTCGTATGTACTCGGATTTGGGAGTTACACGTAAATATTTATAGGTTCTTACGTAATCAGACATTTTTTAGTAACCCATTACCAGACCAGAGGGCGGAAATATAACTCTGATCTCTTTGATATTTTCCATGAGGTTCCAGTTATGGTCAAGGACAACGCCTTTAATTTTCAAGATGATCACATAATAATTTTGGGATGAATTGGACCGAAAACTAAATTTTTTGTGTTTTTTTTTTCTAGTCGCTCTATATGCCACAATCGAAAGCTGAACATCACAACACAACCTTGGTGAAGGGAATCTGGACAAGAGGGTGCAAATATCGCGAAATATTACCCAAGCTCAGAATATAGAACCACAGAAAGTTAGATTTTCGTGTAAGTTGTGTAGGGTATCAGATGGTCGGCCCCGTCCGACTATACTGCTCCGCTCACTGGTTTATGCAATACTATTAACCAATTGCAGCACAATTTCATTTTAGATGTTCTTCCTATTACCTCAGATCCGCAGAAAAAGTTTGACTAAAATATTAGGGTCTGATTGGTGCTATCTCACCTGTCTCCTTACGAATGACCACAAATTATCCTTCGGTAGCACTGAATAGACTTCTCTCATTATTATATTATCAATCTTTTCTGCCACTATCCAAGTCCCACAAGTAAAAATCACACTACACCATGAAGTATTGCTTACCGTCGAATTGTTTTCATGTTTCCAATCGAACACTTTTCATCTTTTGGGCGCGTTGAAAAATGTTTACCCTTGCCTTACAGTTCTGTCAACCGTAAGTCCCTTTGCAATTTCCAGAATGGAACATTCAAGTCCCGGAGAGTATATTAAGCTTGTTGTTCCGTTTGTAACTCATCGAAATAATCATTTCCGACCCTATAAAGTATATATAATTGACCAACATAAAATTCTGTGACGATTTAAACACGTCCATCTGTCTGTTATAATCACAATGTCACTAAACGAATTGAGTTAGATCGACAAAATTTTGCACATAGTTGTCTTTTTCCTGCAGGCAGGTCAGTGCGTATAAGGGCAACCCCAAATTTTCGATATTTTGGGTTTCTTGAGAGCAGTTTTTAACCGAATTCGCTTAAATTTGGTATATTGGGTTCTTATTGGGAACCAATTTGTAATTTGATACTTTGCGTTATTATGTGCTATAACAAATATCCACTAAAAATTGTAAATATGGGTCCACTTTTGCGAGCGCTATATAGTTTATGCATATCGGAGTGGACAGGCGGATTATTTGCACCAATATTTCGTGGCGTTACAAAGCTCATACACTGCGACAAATATTGAGAGGCATTTCAAAAGAAATGACAACGTTCATATTTCCCCTATATTAAATAATATGTGTAACGATTTGCTTTCCATCTCGAAGACAAATAACTGATTTCATATTCAAGAAGTTCTTCCAAGTTGACCCATGCAATTTGAACTACCAACTATATCCTACATAAATATACAATCCTGTGTCATACAAGGAAAGCACAAGTCAATTCTCGTAACATTTATCTTCTTTAGTTAACACTAAAATGCTTCGTCATATTGTCGTATCAATGTGACAATAAATATAAGTACCTGTAGACTAAACTCAAACTGTCACAACAACAACGACGACAACTTACAAGTACATATAATTTAGCCGCATATTTGCAATGTCATCATGATATTACGTTTAAATTGCATGTGTCCTGGCTGGATTAGTTCCAACTTTGTGTAACAAATGTTTGCTTAGTCGGTTGGCTGGATGGCTAGATGTCTGCCTGGCTAGCTAGCTGGCAAACGGTTTGGTCACCATTAACAACAATGACCGGCATTTTGCAGTTGTTGAATTAAAACTAATGTAAATATTTAAAGAATGGCGATGACAATGTTTGCGAACCTATTAAGGCAGAACATTAGATGATTTGTATATATTTTTATGTTAACATTTTTTGTTATAATTTTCAAATAGTTGTGATGATCACAAGGAATTGTAAATTAGAAATTTAACATAGAAAAAAAAGGCACGTGTTTGTGATTAGTTTTTTTTTATAGAGGAAGAATGTTAATGATTGCATGGGTATCAGTATTAAGGATTTATTAGAAGCCTATCAATTTGAAACAAAATGTGTTGCTGTTCCTAATAAATTCGAAGATATCTGGAGGTATGATTTCTATTTACTACTGCTAGAAAGATATTTGTAAATATATTAGAATTATTAGTATTAGAACTATTATTACTAGCTGATTTAGAATTAATGTATTTCATAGTTTTGTCATAAATGTTTACTATAGTTGAAATAAATTTCGGAGTTAACGCCTAATATGTAATTGTGGTATATTCGAATATAAACAATAAACTAAAATTCTGGTTCCACAGAGCTAATAAGCAAAATAAGGAAAAAAAAGAAAACTTCAAATGTCGCACGGGGCCGACTATATGATAGCCTTGACCACTTTGGGTACATACAAGATATGCTCATATCCTGTTGTTAGAATAGACATAGCATCTTTGGAAGACCATTGAAATGGAATCGGACGAAATTAACAGTGTGAAGTACATTGATATTTGATCTATAAACAACCCATACACATACCAATCTGAAATTTATGAAAAATTTAATGTCAATCATTTGTATAAAAAAACCAGTGAGCGGAGCAGTATAGTCGGACGGGGCCGACCATATGATACCCTACACAACTTCCACGAAAAGCTAACTTTCTGTGGATCTATATTCTGAGCTTGGACAATATTTCGACAATATTTGAACCATCTGGACCAACTAGTGGCCGACAATTATTACTAATGTTCAGTACAGCCATTCTAATTACTTGCTTCATTTACGTAAAATCTGGCGAATATATATCTGGCAGCTATATATAAATTTGAACAGATTTGAAACGATTTTGCGGACGTCAACCATACTGCAGGTTGACGTTCGCTATGCAAACTATTCTTTCAATCGGACAAACATTAACAGTACATAAAATCGGAAGAAACTATATATGGGAGCTATATCAGATTTCAACAAAACAGCATAGACATCGAACTGGACTAAATTCCGTATACACAAAAACTTCGCTCAATCGTGCAAATATTGCATATTTAATGCACCATTTATATAAAATCGGACGAAACTACAGTAGTTTTCGTTTATAGTCCACAACTATAGTTGCACAACTTTTGTGGACTATAAGCGAATTTGGACTATATACGAATTTCGTTTTAAGTCCATTACTGGATTATAACTGAATCGTGATATAATACACGTCATGTACTATACACAAAACATGTACTTTTCTAAATAAAATTTAAGTTTATTAAAACAAATTCATATATTTATTTAAAATAAATAAATTGTTTAAACAATAACCACTGCATTCTGGCCACGCATTTCATTAAACCATATAAGAAGCGCCTTTTCAATATCAGGGTGATCACCTTTTCTTTGACGCAATGTTTTTAGATTGCACGAATTGGAAGCATTTTTAATTATACCCTACACAACTATGTTGTCAGGGTATTATAGCTTTGTGCAGCCCCAAAAGTTTGTAACGCCGCGAAATATTGGTCCTACACCCACCTTTAACTATACCGATCGTCATATCTCGACTAGCTGAGTCGATCTAAACACGATACAGGCCACAGTTATGGACCAATCTTCACGAAATTTTGCATGTAGGATGGGTTCTGGCCAATGAAGACCCCTATTGTTTTTGGGAAAGATCGGTTAATAGTTAGGGGATGAAATGGACCAAATACTAAATTTTTGTCGGTTTTTCTGGTCGCTCCACAGGCCGCAATAATGACCCGAACATCGTGAAATTTTGCATGGAGAAGGGGGTCGGGCCAAAGAATAAGCATGCCTGTTTTGATAAAGATCGGTCAATATTTAGCGGGTCAAATGGACCCTGACTTTTGTGTGAAAAATGACAAATTTTGTATTCTATAGCGTATATATTTACCCCTGAAGGACATAGACCCGAAAAATTGATATTAAATCCAAGAGGAGTGGTTGACCTTTAAATTAAGACCAATTATATTGTCGCATGTGCTCTGATGTGGGAGTTACACCTAAATATTTACAGGTATCTCCGTATTTTTATGTTATAATTAGGAACCCATTATCACTCTAGAGAGCCGAACATATGTCAGTGTGTGGAAGAGGTGCTGTTTACCTCTAATCGGGCAAGAGTGTGCAAATATCACGAAATATTGCCCAGGCTCGGAATACACATCCGTCGAAAATTTGAGTTCAGTGGTAGTTGTGTAGGGTATCGTATGGTCGGCCCCGTCCGACTATACTGCTCCGCTCACTGGTTTTTGAACTATTTTTGATTATTTTATAAACTGTTGATTTATTTACTCTATACTTGGCACTCAGTTGTCCACATTTCATATTATTTTCTTCATAGTCTTTCAATAATTTTAATTTTTTCTCCACACTCAATGTAACGCGCGTACCCATGTTCACAACTTCTATGAATCTAGCAATTTTTGACATTTATAAATGTTGCCAGAAATCCAAATGCCATTCAAGTTCAAAAAACTGGGTGGCCTATATGAAAATTTCAAAAAACAGGTGCCAGAAATCCAAATGTCATTCAAGTTCAAAAAACAGGGTGGCTTATATGAAAATGTTTTCTATGCAATATTAGTTTTGCATGCACAGAAAATGTGGCCTATAAACGAAAATGGACTATAGGCGAAGTGGACTATAGAACAAATAATTTGTATGAATTTGGAAGAAAAATGTCAGTAAATAGTACTTTTTTCGCTTATATCCGTTTTTGGCCTTTAAGCGAAATGGACTATAAGCGAAAACTACTGTATAAATGGAACTATATAAGGAACTATATATTGCAGCTATATCTCCATCTAAACCGGTTTTCTCCACTTTCCATGGGGTTCGTTCTTGTGCCAAATGAGTGAACTATGCCGATTTTTATCCAAGTGACATAATAAATGCGACCTGTGCTTTGTTCACAAAAATACATGGACGGAGGGAACCGCGGGTCTATCTCGATTCCTTTTTTTCTGTTGCAAACATATCCACAAAGGCTTAATATTCTGTACCACAGTGTGGTGAAGGGTATACAAAAATGTTTATTACTTCAAAATTTACGGTCCAAGAAGTTGCAGATTGAAAGATCGTTTCGTAACGAATGGACTCGTATTTAGTTCACATTAGGAGTTACATCTCGCTATCAAAAATTTATCATCCGCCATATCTCGAATATCCCGAATGATTACAGGTATTTTAAATGTACACCTAAAGGTGGAGAGACTATCAATTTCAGCACGGCCGAAATTAACGAATTTTTTATTTGTTAGGAAATTATTGCTAAATAATTAGGAGTCTAGATATTAGGAACATATTATCACACATTATCCAGAACAACCTTTACCAATGTAATTGTTTAAAATTCCCTTCACTTATATTATTTCGCTTCATATGAAATTATTTTAGAAACGTACATTTTCATACAACATGTCCCCCCATAAAAGGACAACCCAAATAGCAAGTTTAATGATTTCAATTTAAGGCCACTTTCACATAATCACAGTAACTACTCGTCAGTGTAACGAAGCGGATTATGGTAGAGAAAAATCTCAGCAACAACATAAAATTGCCATTAAATTGTATGGCTCTTTATTCAATTATTACTTTTTTTACTTTGCGCCAAAAACGCTCATTTCATGACTGACTGCGTGCCCAAACGCCAGACATGGAATCTTTGTAAAAGTTTTTTAATTGAATTTACATCGATATGCGCGAAAAAAACAGAAAATGTTCAAAGAATATTTAAGCTGGAAATGGTAATTGCGGCACATACATGCCCATGCACATACTTACATTTTTCGTCGAATTTTCTTTGTAAATGTATATCGGAGGAAAACGCTTTGTGGTTGAATTAAAATGAAAACAAATTGAAAATTGCAGTAAACTATACTTCTTATCGGGGTATTATATTTCCTTCTCATTTATAGAGATACAAGGCAATTGACCCAAAAACAGAAGTTGATGAATAGCGATATAAAGACATTTTATGTGTAGCAACTAAAGACGCTGACGACAAAGAGTTAATATCGTGGAAATGAAAATTTGAAATCATAAAATTTAATAAAATAAAATTATTATTGACAGTTGTCGGACGTAATGTAGACATAAGTTCGACCAGACTGAACTTTGTAAAAAATTCAAATCTAGTACTTAATTTTACATGTGACAACGTGTAATTTTCACAATACCTTGCTAATAGGCAAACCACAAACACATACGCATACCCTCAGCCTATCGAGGTAGAGAATTGTTTATTAACATTAAAATTTTTCATAATTGTACCAGTTTTTGGAGGAGGTATCAGATATGATATTACAGTGACGGACGAACATTTGTCTGAAATTGATTTGGTACAAAGAAACATGGTGTCTAAAAGAGGATGGGGTCCGAGTACCACGGCACAGTGGGAAAAAATGCAGATCTAGCGCGCAGAAAATCAAAGTAGATGTTTTACTGTATGTTTATAGATATTTTGGATAAGAATAGATTTAGATGGACAATTTTAATTATTTTATGAAAAAAATTGGCAATTTTTTTATTAACCCATTAAGCGCCGATTTTTTTTAGAAAAAACTTAAATTTTTAGGTGAAAATTACTATTTTGAAGCAATTGAAATATTTTATAATAAGCAACATTTTTCGTTATAACTAATAGTACTCCTAAAATGGAAGCTTCTTTTAAAAATTCCGAAACATTTGGAGGGTAAAAAGTGGGTTAAGGCCAAACACTATTGTTATTTAATATATCTTTATTATTGTTAATATTACATATCTAAAACATTAAACTATATATATTTTACAAAATTTATGCGTTACGTATTAAATACTAATCACATTCAGAATCAGAGTTTTGATCTGAATTAGTTGGTAACATTGGATCCTCCAGTAGTTTAAGGACTTCTTCAGATAGTGGCTCACTATATCGATGGTTAAGAGATGTACTACGAGACAAACTTGATATTTTTGAATCAGATCCTCACGACTAATTTTTCTGGTGTACAGTTCCCTGTAGTCCCGAAAGTCCTTATTTCTGGATTCCATGGCTTCTTCAGACAACATTCCTATGGGCAAAGCTGCCCATTTAATTATATCAGTTCCATGCACTAATATTTTGTGTATGCTTGAAGGCATATAGAACCAAGAATATAATTCCACGAAAAGAATAAATATTTCCTCAGTAAGTCTATTTAATATATATTCTTTTACATCAGAACCATTTTTAGATTTTAGCCAAACTTCAAAGAGCTCTCTGTACAAAATTGATATTTTTCCACTTCACTTGTTTAAGAACTAAAATAAATCGCTATTCACTCGTTTATAACTTGTATAATCCCGTTCTTTGACACTTATTGAATGAGAAAAATCTATGAATGAAGATTTGTTAAATGCGGATTTTTCATTCATAGGTGGAAAAATCTATAAATAATATGTATTTTTGCATTCATAGGTAACTGATACCTGTATCCGACCCTAACGAAATTCGTATGACAAAGACATCCGAAGTCATGTCAGTCATTTGGAACCCCATAACAGGTATAATAAAAGTCCATAAATTCCACATCCACGAAAATCATAAATATAGGTAAAACTGTGTATATATGAATGGACATTTTGAACTTGTTTTTTCTTATCTGCTATGCTGTGATCTATTCCAAGTCATATTTGATGAATTATATCAAAAAAATTCACAAATTTTTAATTTTATTAGAACAAAACCTTAAAAAAGCTTCCTACACCAAATGGGCATTTTTTCAAAAAATTGCCATAAATCCGCAGGAAAAAAATTAGTATGATGTTCTAGACAGACACGCAAGAAAAATAAAACAAAAATCAACGCTGAATTCGACTGCACTCCATACTAAACCCCTATTTTAATTGAAGGAATTTAAAACAACGGACCTTACATATATTTAGCCCGAAACACCTAAATTAAAATAACTTATGGGTTATATAACTATACCATTTAATTAAATGCCAATACTATATATCAAAAATGGACAAAATCTTATAATAATATATTCACAGAATGCACACGACCATCGCAATTTTATAGCTAAACCAGTAAGGAAAGTAGTAAAGTCGGACGGGGCCGACTATATGATACCCTTCACCACTATGAGTATATTAAACAGGACTATTAACATAAAATTGGATAAAAAAAATTTGTGATATGTAAGTATGTCAATCGACTTCAAACAAGTATAAAGAGGTCATCCGTTGGGCTATGTCGGTACTTCTAGAAAACGCAACTACGTAATTCTATGCTCAATACGTTGTTCAAAATTTGATGTCAATCTGACTAACATGAGGAGTTTGATACCCAATTTACTTGAAATCGGGCGAAAATATATATGGAAGCTCTATCCAAATATTAAGCGATTTCAAACAAACCTGTCACAGGTTAGGTTGTACTAATTTCAGAACGTTTTGTTTCTATTGGTTCCTTAGTACGTCAATTACTTAAAATCAATCTATAATAAAATGGAGCTATATCTAAATCTAGACCGATTTCCACGAAACAAGGCAGACATCATTCTAGGCTCAATTAAGTATGTTATGCCAAATTTTGTGCAAATCGAAGGATATATAGGGACTTTGGTGCACCATTTACATGAAATCGGACGAAACTATACATGTGAGCTATATCTAAATCTTGACCTATTTTCACGAAACTTGGCAGACAGTACGTTATGCCAGATTTCGTGCAAATCGAAAGATATATAGGGACTTTGGGGCACTATTTACATGAAATCGGACGAAACTATATATAGTAGCTATATCTATATCTGGACCGATTTTCTCCAAACTTGGCAGACATCACTCTAGGCTTAATTCAGTACGTTATGCCAAATTTCGTGCAAATCGAAAGATATATAGGGACTTTGGAGACCCATTTACCTTAAATCGGACGAAAAAATATATGGGAGCTATATATAAATCTGAACCGATTTCTTCGAAACTTGGCACACGTCATTCTTGACCTAATTCAGTACTTTATGCCAAACTTCGTGCAAATCGAAAGATATATAGGGACTTTGGAGACCCATTTATATTAAATCGGACGAAACTATATATGGGATCTATATCTAAATCTGGACCGATTTTCTCGAAACTTGGCAGACATCACTCTAGGCTTAATTCAGTACGTTATGCCAAATTTCGTGCAAATCGAAAGATATATAGCGACTTTTGTGCACCATTTACATGAAATCGGACAAAACTATATATGAAAGCTATATCTAAATCTGGACCGATTTTCTCGAAACTTAGTAGACATCATTCTAGGCTCAAGTTGGTACGTTATGCCAAATTTCGTGCAAATCGAAAGATATATAGGGACTTTGGGGCACCATTTACATGTAATCGGAAGAAACTATATATGGGAGCTATATCTAAATCTGGACCGATTTTCACGAAACTTGGCAGACATCACTCTAGGCTTAATTCAGTACGTTATACCAAATTTCGTGGAAATCAAAAGATATATAGGGACTTTGGGGCACCATTTACATGAAATCGGACGAAACTATATATGGGAGCTATATCTAAATCTGGACCGATTTTCACGAAACTTGGCAGACATCATTCTAGACCTAAATGATTAGGCTGTACCAAATTTCGTGCAAATCGAAAGATATTTAGGGGCCGTTTACATTAAATCGGTTAAATATATATATGGGAGCTATATCTAAATCTGAACCGATTTTTCCCAATTTCAATAGGGTTCGTCCTTGGGCCGAATATGTGACCTATGCCAAAAGACGGACGGACGGACGGACGGACGGACATGCATAAATCGACTTAGAAAGTGATTCTATGCATATTCTCAAAAGGAACCATGTGTCTATCTCGTTTCCTTTTACCTGTTACAAACATATGCACAAAGACATAATACCCTGTACCACAGTGTGGTGAAGGGTATAAAAATACCATTTTTAACATTGGAAGAAATTTCTATTTTAAATGTACCGTTATTCCGTTCTAGCTTATTAATTCGGATTATTTTATACGGACTTAAGTACTCTCAACACTCTACTTTAAAACTGCATTAATGTTTTTCAGTTTCCTTCAACTTCATTTTTTTATTTTCTGCGCGCTAGATCGGTATTTTTCCCACTGTGCACGGTCTCCATTTGGCTACGTGGGTGATTGAGCTACCGGGCAACATGAGCCAATATTCATAATTTTTGGTAGAGAGATTTTCTATCAAATAACAATCTAAAATATCACATTGGAACCGTTCTAGCTTATTAATTCGGATTATTTTATACGGACTTAAGTACTCTCAACACTCTACTTTAAAACTGCATTAATGTTTTTCAGTTTCCTTCAACTTCATTTTTTTATTTTCTGCGCGCTAGATCGGTATTTTTCCCACTGTGCACGGGCTCCATTTGGCTACGTGGGTGATTGAGCTACCGGGCAACATGAGCCAATATTCATAATTTTTGGTAGAGAGATTTTCTATCAAATAACAATCTAAAATATCACATTGGAACCACAGTGTTCTAAATACCGAATAATGTAGGGTACAGCTCGATGAAAGCTATATGAAATATAACAAATATTGATATTTGCATTCCCTTCACCACACTGTGGTACAGGGTATTATGTCATTCTGCACATGTTTGTAACAGACAAAAGGAAACGAAATAGACACATAGTTCCTTTGAGAAGATGCATAGAATCACTTAAAAAGTTGATTTATGCATGTCCATTCGTCCGTATGTCCGTCTGTCCATGTTAAATTGTAAACAAAGTGCAGGTCGCATTTATGATTCGAATTGGATGAAATTTGTTTGGCCCAAGGACGAAACCTATTGAAATTGGGAAAAATCGGTTCCGATTTAAATATAGCTCCCGTATATATCTCCGTCCGAAGGTAATTGGTGTACTAAAGTCCCTCTATATCTTTCGATTTGCACGAAAGTTGGCATAGCGTACTGAATTAAATACAGAATGATGTGTGCAAAGTTTCGTGAAAATCGGTTAAGATTTAAATATAGCTCCCATATAGAGTTTCGTCCGATTTTAGGTAAATAGTGCAATACATTTAGCACTGCGTACTGAATTAAATGTAGAATGATGTGTGAAAAGTTTCGCGAAAATCGGTTCAGATTTAGATATAGCTCCCATATATATATTCGTCCGATTTAATGTAAATGGTGCACCAAAGACCCTATATATTCTCCGATATGCACAAAAATTTGGCATAGCATATGCACACAAATTTGACATGAATTGCACCTAAAATGATGTGCTATGTTTAGTGAAAATCGAAATGATGTGCTAAGTTTCGTGAAAATCGGTTCAGATTTAGATATAGCCCTATATATATATTTCGTCCGATTTAATGTAAATGGTGCACCAAAGTCCGAATATATTTTTCGATTTGCAGAAAATTTGGCATAGTGTACTGAAATGAGGCTAGGAAGATATGTGCTAAGTGTCGTGAAGATCCGTTCAGATTTAGATATAGGTCTCATATATGAACTCCTAATGTTTGTCTGATTAACTCGAAATTTTGTACCACGTATCAAATTGAGATTTGATTGTAGTTATTGGGTTTGGTTGAAATTGTGCAGATTGAAATTTAATTTTTAACAGTGCGGCGCACCAAACAGCGTGTATCAATTTTGCTATAAATTGTTTTCCATAAATTTTGTCCCATGGCAAGCAGACGACTCTAAATCGGCCTGAATGAAATTCAATTTATCACAGGTACAGTGGCATGCAGTTGTAAGGATGTATATATAAAATAAGAGAAGAAATTACAGGTGATTAGGTTGAAAATGTCCCAATATCTTCAAAATACCGAATTTTGTTGTGTACCGCTGTGTGGGTGTCACCTTAAAAAATAGGCCAATATTGATAAGTTTGTGGTGGAAGATTTTCTATCCATGTAAGAAATGGAATTTCCAAAATATGTTCGATCAGATTGTGGTGTAGGGTATAAAACCAATTGAGTTATGAAACGGTTCCAATCTCCTGAAAATACCGCTGTTCAGGTGTATATAGGGAAATATACATACATATTTAGAATTTTTGGCTTATATATATATAACCAAATATCAAAACTTATTTATAATTTTATATTCGTCATGCTTATTTGTACTTCAGCAACTAATTAATAATTGAATACTTAAAATCTGTTTATTAGCGCTCAGAAAAAAATCCACTTTGAACTTATATATCGATTGAGGTCAAATAATTAGAATATTGCATTTGTATTACCAGCCCACTCTTTGTGTCGTTAAATTAAGAATAATTAGTTTGTACAGTTGTAAAAAAGAATTATTTTCCTTATTACACTCATTTGAATAAATAAATATTTCGCCTGTTTATTTGCCAACTAAAAGTTTTGTTTTTTGTTCTTCGCATTCACTTTTATAATTGCTGTAAATTAGTTTTGTTTGCCCATTTAGTTTGCTCTGCGTATGTGTGAGTGTTTGTTTCAGCCATAAATTAAAGTATAATTAATTTCAAATTAATTCGAATAAGATAGTGAACATATGTGCAAACATTGGAAAACACAATTTGAAATTGTTGCTTTTTTGTTTTTGTTGTTGTTATTGCACTCAAAATGTTGCAGAAATATGCTAATTTTCTAATGCACTATGACAACCTTTTCGTTGTCGAAATCGTTCTGCATATGTTTAGGAGAAATGCAACAAACATTTATTTTATATGGGAAAATCCTGATTTTATTTTATATTTGTGTTGTAAAATAATTAACCCCGTTGGAATTGGCGACCGTACTTTCAGATTGGTGAACAAAATTTATTCACAGAACATATTCAATATAAGTCCATGTTTCTGTGTAGCCCCCATACTCAGGTCACACTTTATTTATATTCATGGTTTATTCCAATTTTCTCAAGAGGTTTCTTTTCAATATGGTTATAATATAAGATGCAATTTTGGCTCTCTTGAAAATCTGGAACCAAAATTTCTACCGGAACTGACTCTGGCATAAGCTGTTTAATCATTTATTATCATTCTGTCTTTTCTAATAAATCCAATTTACTACGTGTAAAAAATTAATTCATAATTTTTTCCCAAAATTTTGTGAATCATGCATAACCAATTTTCCGACAAAAATTCATAAAGCAATCGTAAAACGATTTAACATATTTTTGGTGGGGCCAAAAGGAAGAACTGTCGCTTACGCATACATTTAACCAATTTTTGCCGCCTCCATCAACGCAAACATACTCGACTGGCAGCTCCGAAGTTAAGTTATAATTCAAAATTAAATTACACATTAACGGTCGTTTAGGACATAACAGACATACGCCACAGACCTTTTGTTGAGCATGTTGACATAAATAACATGACTTTTTCGATTCCAGGATGTACGGTTGAGGGAATAGAAATACAATTTCATGCGAGGCAACATCAATTGTTGTTGACGCCAGCGCGACGAACAATCAAGCTTAAACATACAAACACTGGAGCTGTGTTGTAATAAATTTTGGCCGCGAGAGCCAAATGACAATACACCATTAACACATCGATGTTCACAAAGCTGATGCCGTGGCCATGGTTTTGGATGGACAATGAACATCGTCCAATATCAACGATGATGGCATGTTGATGTTGGCCTTTGGGTGATGAAATGTCAATGATGTTGATGACAATGACCATGTCAGTGATGTTTATTGGTATTTTAATACAAAATGATTGCCTGCTGTCTAGCTAGCCAGTCAGTCATCGTAGCCAGACCAGTAGCATCATTCAGCACCATCATCATTCAACTCTGACCTATAATCGGGATAATTGTGTAACGGAAAATGACTAACCAATATGAAATGTTAATATTTGTAATTTTTGCCTAATAAAGGGGAAATTTTAATGAACAATTTTAACACAAAGTAAATGAGTATCAATTTTTGAGGTGATATTTAATATCATAATTTCTTGTCATATTCATAGTTTTAAAAAAAATGTTTGGGGATCAGATGTTGTTCCAATATTGACATTAACGTCAACGTTATTATATTTGGCTTTGATGCTTTGAACTGAATTAGTACTCGGTTTCAAAAAAATCGATCTTTGAGCTTTCATTGTGTGGCACATCCTTCTAAAAAATTTATCAATATTGGCCAAAATCTTAAGAAAGCCCTCATATAACTCAAACGCCTCTTTTCATTTTTTCAAAAAAATAGTATTATTGAGCAAACTACAAAAAATTGCCAACTTTTGCCCATTCTTTAGGATGACACCTCCACATTTTTTAGGATGATGCACCAATTTAGTTCAACTCATTTGTTTGGCCCAAACAAAGTACAGATCGCATTTATGATCCGAACTAGATGAAATTAGGCACAGCTCATTTGTTTGGCCCAAAGACAAACCCTATTGAAATCGGGAAAATCGGTTCAAATTTGGATATAGCTCCCATATATATTTTTGTCCGATTGTAGGTAAATAGAGCACCAAAGTCCCTATATATCATTCGACGTACATGAAATTTGGCATAACGTACTTAATTAAGTCTAGAACGATGTGTGTTAAATTTCGTGAAAATTGGTTCACATTTAGATATAACTCCCATATATAGTTTCGTCCGATTTTAGGTAAATAGTTCACCAAAGTGCCTATATATCCTTGGATGTGCACGAAATTTGGCATAACGTACTGAATTAAGTCTAGAACGTGTAAAATTTCGTGAAAATCGGTTCAAATTAGATATAGCTCCCATATATATTTTCGTCCGATTTTAGGTAAATAGTGCACCAAAGTCCCTATATATCTTTCGATTTTTACGAAATTCGGCATAACGTACTGAAATACGTTTAGAACAATTTGTGTTAAATCTCGTGCAAATCGATTCAGATTTCGATATAGCTCCCACATATATTTTCGTCCGATTTTAGGTAAATAGTGCACCAAGGTCCCTATATATCCTTGGATGTGCACGGAATTTGGCATAGCGTACTGAATTAAGTCTTGAGCGATGTATGATAAATTTCGTGAAAATCGCTTCAGATATGGATATAGCTCCCATATATATTTTCGTCCGATTTTAAGTAAATAGTGCTCCAAAGTTTATAAATATCCTTCGATTTGCACGAAATTTTCCATAGCGCACAGAATTGAGTCAAGAATGCTGTGTGGTACGTTTCGGGAAAATCGGTTCAGATTTCGATATGGCTCCCATATATATATATATATATATATATATATATTCGTCCGATTTTATTCGTCCAAAATCCTAATGTTTATCCGATTAACACCAAATGTTTCACAACGTATCAAATATAGTCTTGAGTGACGTTATTGCGTTTTGTTGAAATTGATGCAGATGTAGCCATAGCTTCCATATGTATATCGAACGGGTGTCTGATTGATATTAAATTTTTAACAGTGCGATGTGGCGGATAGCATGTATCAATTATGCTATAAATAATTTTCCATAAGGTGTCTCATTTATCATAGGTTGCAGAAAGAACATGTTCCTTCGAGCGAACATTGACATGCAGTTGTAAGGATACATATGTACAATATACCTAAAGCGGTGAAGGGTATCATATAGTCGGCCCAGTCCGACTTTACTACTTTCCTTACTGGTTTGGTATACCATTTGTATGAAATCGAGCAAAATTATATATGGAGCTATATGTAAGCCTGGACCTATTGAAACCTAAAGAGAGTTCAACAAATTTCGATTTCATTCCAATACGCTATACAATATTTCGTAGAGTGAACAAACAGAGGATCCTCTGTACACCATAGATATATACTCTGGTGGTCAAAACTAAAGCAACTGAAATTGGAAACCGAATAAATGGCCTGTAACATTTTTAAAATTAATTAATAGTGCTTTTTTTCAGATATAAATAGGTAACTTATTAATTTAAGAAAACAAAAAAAATTTCCTTGCTCAAAACTAATACAACTTTTTTAAAATTTTTCTAGTAATAACCATTTTTCTTTTTATTACTGCAGCACACCTACGAGGTATTGAATCAATAAACTCCTCAATTTGATCCTTGAGTACACTTTTCCTTGCATCCTGAGCCTTTGAGAAGGGGCTTTGTCTGTTTGTTTGTAAAACTCTTTAGATTTTGCTATCCATGACACTCGAAACGTTTTCGAATAGGGTAAAGATCTGATGATTATGTTGGTACTTATAAAAATCTGATTTTTTACTCTAAAGGATTCATGTGTCCATCTGGTTTCCTTTTGTCTGTTACAAACATATGTACAAAGACATAATGCCATGTACCACTGTGAGGTGATGGGTATAAATATACTTTCCCTGATTTATAAATATTTTATTAAATTTATGGGATATTTATATATTTTTTCCAGCTGAAGTCCGTCAATTAAATTAGTGAATTATGTGGCGTATACTAAATACCAATACAAGTTCAAAGCACTCATACGTACAATGTACACGTACACAGACAATAAATTGGTTTTCTTATCTACAAATAAAACGGAAGTGCTCTCTTCTTTTATCGACAACCCGTCGAATGTCATTACACATCTATACCAGTTATTTATTGTGACAATAATTTGGCCACAAATTGACAACTTTTGATTTGATGTTGTTTCTTGTCGTCTCCTTTTCATGTGCACAATAAACCAAGGAAGCGATTAACTGAACATTAAAAGTCAAAATATTGACAGCTTAATGGCAAATCGAACGAACAGATATTGCCAATAAATACAACTTATTTGTTTGAAAAATCACATTTTAAAAAAATATGTGTGTTTATGCATGTAAATGCTCACATTTCTATGGATATCCAAAATAGATACAAATGCGAATATCTGTATGTTTGGGTGCATTTTGATGAATGTCGACATTTCTAAATGTCAATACGAAAAGAAAAGCTAACAAATACACTGGAAAAAAGTGAATGTAAATTAGAGCAATGTCATTCTCTGGTTATTCCCTTAACAAGAAATCGAAAATTTCGATCATAGATAAATTTTACAAATAAAACCAGTAAGGAAAGTAGTGAAGTCGGACTGGGCCGACTATATGATACCCTGGACCACTTTGGGTATATTGTACATATATATCCTTACACCTGTATGTCAATGTTCCCTCGAAGGAACATACTCATGACTTTCTGCAACCAATGATAAATTTAATTTCATTCGGGCAGACAAATTTATGGGAAACTATTTATAGCAAAATTTATACACACTATTCGTTACGCCGTACTGTTAAACATTTAATTTCAATCAGACACCCGTTCGAAATATATATGGAAGCTATCTATGGCTGCATCTGCACCAATTTCAACAAAACCCAGTAATGTTATTTAAGTCTCAATTTGATACGTTGTGCCAAATTTCGTGTTAATCGGACAAATATTAGGAATTTGGTGCAGCATTTGTGTAAAATCGGACTAAAAGATATATGGGAGCTATATGTAAATCTGAACGGAAATATAGCACACATCATTCTAGACTCAATTCAGTACGATATGCCAAATTTCGTGTAAATCAAAAAATATATATGTTACCTTTAAAATGAATATACATATGACATACTTTAAGCTTGATATACATATTTTATTACTGTTTTAATGGACGAAGTCAAAGTGTTCAAAACTGCCCCCTCCCCAGGGGGGCACGTTTGAACAAAGCTTGGTATTTTTGAACGGCATGGTTTTTTAAAGTGTTTATATTCAAATATATATGTATTGTATTCATATATATCAGAAATGCATTTATTTATTAAAAAATATATACAAAAATATTCGAAAATTGAAAAATTCTGAAATTTGTAATAACTTTTTTTGTAGCCAGCTTTTTCAGTTTTGTCGACAACTGAAAAAGCTATCCAAAATGGTTTACGCAGATAAAGAACAAGATTGGCACATAAAAAAATTTGTTTGCGGGTCGGAAAAATTTTAAACCGAGATTTTAAGAACGCTGTTCAAAGGTGCCCCACGTTCAAAGGTGCCCCACGTTCAAAGGTGCCCCCTCTCCCCTAAATCTGATTGTCTATATCTAAAACAGATTGTCACGAAACTTAAAACTCAAAATTCTACTCTTAATTCAGTACCCTGTGCAAAATTTCGTGCAAATAGAAATATAAATAGCAACTTTGGTGCACAATTTACCTTAAATCGGACGAAAATATATATGGAAGCTATATCTACATCTGAACCGATTTTCACGAAACTTAGCACACATCATTCTACACTCAGTTCAGTACGATATTCCAAATTTCGTGCAAATCGAAGAATATGTAGGGTATTTGGTGACCCATTTACATTAAATCGGATGAACATGTATATGGGAGCTCTATCTATATCTGTACACCATAGATATATACTCTGGTGGCCAAAACTAAAGCAACTGAAATTGGGAAGTGAATAAATGGCCTGTAACATATTTAAAATTAATTAATAGTGATTTTTTCAGATATAAATAGGTAATTTATTAATTTAAGAAAACAAAAAAAATATCCTTGCTCAAAACTAATACAAATTTTTTAAAATTTTTCTAGTAATAACCATTTTTCTTTTTATTACTGCAGCACACCTACGAGGTATTGAATCAATAAACTCCTCAATTTGATCCTTGAGTACACTTTTCCTTGCATCCTGAGCCTTTGAGAAGGGGCTTTGTCTGTTTGTTTGTAAAACTCTTTAGATTTTGCTATCCATGACACTCGAAACGTTTTCGAATAGGGTAAAGATCTGATGATTATGTTGGTACTTATAAAAATCTGATTTTTTACTCTAAAGGATTCATGTGTCCATCTGGTTTCCTTTTGTCTGTTACAAACATATGTACAAAGACATAATGCCATGTACCACTGTGAGGTGATGGGTATAAATATACTTTCCCTGATTTATAAATATTTTATTAAATTTATGGGATATTTATATATTTTTTCCAGCTGAAGTCCGTCAATTAAATTAGTGAATTATGTGGCGTATACTAAATACCAATACAAGTTCAAAGCACTCATACGTACAATGTACACGTACACAGACAATAAATTGGTTTTCTTATCTACAAATAAAACGGAAGTGCTCTCTTCTTTTATCGACAACCCGTCGAATGTCATTACACATCTATACCAGTTATTTATTGTGACAATAATTTGGCCACAAATTGACAACTTTTGATTTGATGTTGTTTCTTGTCGTCTCCTTTTCATGTGCACAATAAACCAAGGAAGCGATTAACTGAACATTAAAAGTCAAAATATTGACAGCTTAATGGCAAATCGAACGAACAGATATTGCCAATAAATACAACTTATTTGTTTGAAAAATCACATTTTAAAAAAATATGTGTGTTTATGCATGTAAATGCTCACATTTCTATGGATATCCAAAATAGATACAAATGCGAACATATGTATGTTTGGGTGCATTTTGATGAATGTCGACATTTCTAAATGTCAATACGAAAAGAAAAGCTAACAAATACACTGGAAAAAAGTGAATGTAAATTAGAGCAATGTCATTCTCTGGTTATTCCCTTAGCAAGAAGTAGAAAATTTTGATCATAGATAAATTTTACAAATAAAACCAGTAAGGAAAGTAGTGAAGTCGGACTGGGCCGACTATATGATACCCTGGACCACTTTGGGTATATTGTACATATATATCCTTCCAATTGTATGTCAATATTCCCTCGAAGAAAGATACTCATGACTTTCTGCAACCAATGATAAATTTAATTTCATTCGGGCAGACAAATTTATGGGAAACTATAGCAATTGATACACGCTATTCGTTACGCCGTACTGTTAAACATTTATTTTCAATCAAACACCCGTGCGAAATCCATATGGAAGCTATGGCTGCATCTGCACCAATTTCAACAAAACGCAATGACGTCATTGAAGTCACAATTTTGTACGATGTGCCAAATTTCGTGTTAATCGACAAAAATTAGGAGTTTGGTGCACCATTTATGTCAAATCGGACGAAAAGATATATGGGAGCTATATGTAAATCTGAACGGAAATATAGCACACATCATTCTAGACTCAATTCAGTACGATATGCCAAATTTCGTGTAAATCAAAAAATATATATGTTACCTTTAAAATGAATATACATATGACATACTTTAAGCTTGATATACATATTTTATTACTATTTTAATGGACGAAGTCAAAGTGTTCAAAACTGCCCCCTCCCCAGGGGGGCACGTTTGAACAAAGCTTGGTATTTTTGAACGGCATGGTTTTTTAAAGTGTTTATATTCAAATATATATGTATTGTATTCATATATATCAGAAATGCATTTATTTATTAAAAAATATATACAAAAATATTCGAAAATTGAAAAATTCTGAAATTTGTAATAACTTTTTTTGTAGCCAGCTTTTTCAGTTTTGTCGACAACTGAAAAAGCTATCCAAAATGGTTTACGCAGATAAAGAACAAGATTGGCACATAAAAAAATTTGTTTGCGGGTCGGAAAAATTTTAAACCGAGATTTTAAGAACGCTGTTCAAAGGTGCCCCACGTTCAAAGGTGCCCCACGTTCAAAGGTGCCCCCTCTCCCCTAAATCTGATTGTCTATATCTAAAACAGATTGTCACGAAACTTAAAACTCAAAATTCTACTCTTAATTCAGTACCCTGTGCAAAATTTCGTGCAAATAGAAATATAAATAGCAACTTTGGTGCACAATTTACCTTAAATCGGACGAAAATATATATGGAAGCTATATCTACATCTGAACCGATTTTCACGAAACTTAGCACACATCATTCTACACTCAGTTCAGTACGATATTCCAAATTTCGTGCAAATCGAAGAATATGTAGGGTATTTGGTGACCCATTTACATTAAATCGGATGAACATGTATATGGGAGCTCTATCTATATCTAAACCGATTTTCACCAAACTTGGCACACATCATTCTAGGCTTTATAAAGTGCGCTGTGCCAAATTTCGTGCAAATCGAAATATAGTTAGGAACTTTGATGCAACATTTACCTTCAATCGGACAAATGTATAGATGGTAGCTATATCTAAATCTGAACTGATTTTTCTCAATTTCAATTGGGTTCGTCCTTAGGCCAAATAAATGAGCTGTGCCAAATTTCATCCAATTCAAATCATAAATGCGACCTGTATTTCTTTACAATTTAACATGGACAGGCAGACGGACGGACACACATAAATCGACTTAGAAAGTTATTTTATGCATATTCTCCAAAGGAACTATGTGCCTATCAGGGATGGTCCGTGCGACGAATTTTTAGGTTTTCGACAGTCAAAAAGGTGTAAACGGCGAAAACGTCATATACCTGTATAAAATGTAATAAATGTAGTAAACGTTATTTATTTGAATATCATTACCATATATAGGTATTTTGTAGAATATATATCATTTTTATATATATCTAACTATTACTTACTGGAACTGATAAACAATTCCAAACTTTTTGGAGATGAAAATTTTTAAATTTGATATGGATTTGAGTAAAGCATACGTAATTTGATAATTTATTAAAGGAAAAAGTTATTTTGTCAAAAACCTAATGGTTTTGAGTAGGTTTCCGACGTTTCTGACGTATGTATTATACGACGGATATGTAGGTCATTTACGCCACTGTTTCTGACGGACCATCTCTGGTGCCCATCTCGTTTGCTTTTGCCTGTTACAAACATATGCACAATAGCATAATACCCTGTACCGCAGTGTGGTGCAGGGTAAAAAAATGCTATATGCTTACACCACATTGTGGTGTACCTCTCTGTATATGTTTGAAACATGCAGGGGACTTGCTACATTCCAGAATATAGCATAGGGTGCTTTTTTGGACCGATTTATGCTCATGTAGACACGACTCAGATTTTATGCAAATTTTGCATCAAATTCACAACCTTTGTACGATTGAGATGAAAATGAATTTGTATAGCATAGTGAATTGATCATGATGTGATTAGTCCCGTTGAAATGCACTCAGGTTCAATATTAACTCCCGTAAATATTCCACATATGTGTATATTTATCCGACTTAATCTAATCGGTTACCATATAACTTAAGTTTGTCCGATTAGGACAAACGCGATGTAATCCCTATATATGTATACCATTCACAACACTGTAGTACAGGGTATTATGTCTTGGTGCATATGTTTGTATAAGGCAAAAGGAATCGAGATAGACCCATGATCGGATTTGGATGAAATTTGGCACATGTCCCTTATTTGGCCTATTTGACCCTATTGAAATTGGAGAAAATCGGTTCAGATATAGATATAGCTAACATATATAGTTTGTCCGATTTTATGTAAATGGAGCTTCATACTGTCAATATTTGGCCGATTGAGACACAATTTTGCACAGAGTACTGAATTAGGCGCAGATTGGTGTATGCGAAGTTTTGTTAAAACCGGTTCAGATTTAGATATAGTTTACATATATAGTTTCCTCTGATTTTATGTAAATGGTGCATGGTGCATGTCAGGCCATGTTTTTCCATTGAGACAAAATTTTAAATACCGAATTGGAGTTAATACAGGTTGATATCCGCAAAATTTTGTTTAAGTAGGTTCAGATTTAAATATAGCTCCCATATATATTTTCGTCCAATTTTATGTAAATGTCGCACCGAGGAGTCTATGTGTGTTCTATATTCGCAAAATTTAGCAGCGGTCATGGAATTTAGTCTAGAGTGGTTTGGTTAGGTTTGAAATCGGTTCAGATTTAAACATAGCTCACATTTATACTTTAGTCTCATTTCAAGTAAATGGTGTACCATAGGTCCTGTTGTATTTGCGCAATATTTTCATTGCAGATTTCACATGTAGATATAGCTCCCTCGTATATTTTTGTCCGATTTTATTCAAATGGTGCAAATGAAGGAGTCTATGCATGTTCGCTTTACATAAAATATTTCATAGCGTATTATTTTGCGCGATGATTGACATTCGATTTTTCATAAATTTAAGATGTGTATGTTTATTGGTTGTTTTAATTTAGTTCAAATATCTATGTACTTGGTCCTCCAATGCAGCTATGTTTATTCTATCAAAAGAATATTGTACATATGTCCATCTCTTGTAAGTAGCCAATGTGGTGAAGGCTATCACATACTGTTGACGGTTGAGCTTTCCTTACTTGTTTTGTTTCTCCGATCCAGCTACAATTTTGGAGAGCACACTGTGATGCAGCATACCAGATGGTGTAAACCACGGTTGCCCAAGTAAGTCACGATTCATACAAATGCCGGCTCTTAGGAGAAACCTCATATTAGGATCTTAACATACCGAAACCAGTAAGGAAAGCAGTAAAGTCGGACGGGGCCGACTATATGATACCCTTCACCACTATGGGTATATTAAACAGGACTATTAACATGAAATTGGATGAAATAATATATGTGATATATATCTAAATGTGAATCTACCTAGATCTATCCATAAAGTATGTAAATCGACCTCAAACAAATGTAAATAGGTCATCCGTTGGGCTATGTCTGTACTTCTAGAAAACGCATCTACGTAATTCTATGCTCCATTTTGTACGTTGTGCAAAATTGGTTGTCAATCTGACTAACATGAGGAGTTTGATGCCCAATTTACTTGAAATTGGGCGAAAATATATATGGAAGCTCTATCCAAATATTTCAAACAAACTTGTTATACTATTTTCAGAACGTTTTGTTCCTATCAGCCTATAGGTTCCTTGGTGCGTCAATTACTTAAAATCAATTTATAATAAAAGGGAGCTATATCTAAATCTGGACCGATTTTCACGAAACATGACAGACATCACTCTACGCTCAATTCAGTACATTATGCCAAATTTCGTGCAAATCGAAGGATATATAGGGACTTTGTTGCACCATTTACATGAAATCGGACGAAACTATATATGGGAGCTATATCTAAATCTGGACCGATTTTCACGAAACTTGGCAGACATCCTTATAGGCTAAATTCAGTACGTTATGCCACATTTCGTGCAAATCGAAAGATATATAGGGACTTTGGGGCACCATTTACATGAAATCGGACGAAACTATATATGGGAGCTATATCTAAATCTGGACCGATTTTCTCGAAACTTGGCAGACATCACTCTAGGCTCAATTCAGCACATTATGCCAACCCTGAAAATTACGGAGATACAATGAGAACCCAAAATATCAAATATGTGTCCGTCTTTTGACCTTTCCTTACTTGTTAGTATTGCTCAATTATTAGGTACATCATCCATTTAAACTTTCTGTCTCCATGGTCGGTGTGCTGAAGGTTTTACGTGAATTTTCCAAAGTCAACACTCGGACTATTTACAGTAATATAGCCTCTATGTAATTGTCCCGACTATTTTAGCTATTTGTAATAGGTACATAATGATCCTGATGTCTGTTTGTTTAAATAATAATAGTTCCCTTCAACTTTTTTGGTCCAAGTTTTCCTATAGCTACCACATTTTGGTTATTATTGCTATGTTCAACTGTCGAAATTACGCAAACTGCCGAAGGAACCGAGATAAAAGTTTGTCTTTAAACGCCTTTAAATTGTCACCTTTATCTCCAATAGAATATGCAACATATATTAATCACATTCTTAAATAAAAAACATCGAATACAGAAATATAATTATGCAAAATGAAAATCAAAGATTTCCGCATACATTCAAAATGTATCAAAGAGCCAACATTGAAAATCAATTCTAAATCAATTTTTGATGTCAAACAAAATCGTCCAATCGTAACTGACAACAAATACTCTATTGAATTTAAGTGTTATTCACTCGCTTTAGGGGTTTTATTTGGATACTATCCAAACATGCTTTTGTATACAATTTGGCAGCAGTGCATACAACGTCGAATTACGAGATTGGTATTCGAAAGGGAGAAGCACAGAACCCGATTATTTGGTAAATAAAAAAATTGTTTTCAAATTGTGATGATGTCAAAGCTAAAATATCAAACGGTGTAATAAAATGTCAAAATGAAAGTAAATAATCGTTGATATAAATAGAAATTTTGTATACGAAACACTTTTACATGCATTGTCTAAAATTAATATCAAGTAATTATGGGTCTACCTGGTATCCTCTTGTAAATTACCACCATAGGCACAAAACGAGGACAGGGCCGACTATATTAAACACCACCCCACAAAAGGGAGTTATGAACAAAACTCGGTCGAATTAAATAGGGGAGCTCTTTTTAACTCTGAACCGATTTCAACAACACCTTGTCATTCTAAGGTAAATTTGGAACGCAGTGAAATTTCGGATTTTAAGAGACAAAACAAAAATCTAAAAAAAATTAGAACATTTGTTACATCACTACTCATAGCCATATCTTTCTCCAAAACAACAAACACTCATACCCATAACATTTCGATCCATCTTTTTGGATTTGTTTTGACGCAAATTCCCAAAAAAATGATCTTCAGTGTAAATTGTGTGATGATATCTCGTACATTCGGAGCCATAAATAAAATTTCATTTCACATGCAAATGAACATTTGCAGAGCAAATCGTTCAATTGAAAAATAGAAAATGTGATAATTTTTTGTGTGCATTTTCGAATATTTCATTTTTGAAAGTTGCTTTCTTCTGTTCAGCAGTTTCCCAGTAGCTGGTGTCATTCTTTGGCTTTTGTTTTGTTTTTTATTGTCGCAGTATCAGAACCATAGAATTGTCGAATTGTTTACGGTACATACATATGTATGTATATGGTGTATGATAAATAGAACTTAAGGCGTTGTTGTATCATTCAATTCGATATGACTTTTTGGTAGATTAAAGAAAAATGTAAACAGAAATATATAAATCATTTATTGTAACTATGTATGTATATGAAAGGTTGATCGGTATGGTGATAATTGATGTAAAAACAAACCAGTAAGGACAGTTCAAAAGTCGGACAAGGCCGACTATATGATACCCTTCACCACTTTGGCAACATACAAGAGATGTTAATATCTACAATATCCTGCAGATAGAAAGACATAGAATCATTGGAGGACAATTGAGATGGAATCGGGCGAAAAAAATGTGCTATCAATTGAAAAAACCCCATACACATATCATTCTACAACCAATGGAAAACTACGTGTAGACTTGGATTCTATGCTGTACCATTTGTATGAAATCAAGTAAAATTATGTATGGGAGCTATATATAACACATGGACCTAATTGAACAACCATTTGTTTTTGTTATCACTCTATATTCAATTTAAGGGAACCCCCCCATTCTCGATTTTAAGGATTGCAACTTTGCACATATATATTTGAAGATTTAACAAGTAAAAAAGCGTTAAGTTCGGGCGGGCCGAACTGTGGATACCCTCCACCATAGATATACTGACAGCTAGTAGAAATAAAAATATAGGGAACATACCAAAAAGTGGACCTATACCGACATTTCTAAAAACGGATTATGTAATCCATAACGTAAATCATAATACAAATTTCAGAAATTTTTAATGGATAATTATACCCTTTGCCTTATGGCGAATGAGGGTGTATACACTTTAACACGGTGAAAATGTGCCTCATCGAAATATTGGTTTCTTTGGACCAAATCCGTTTCAGAAAATTAAGAATTCATCCAAACTTTGCCCATCTTATTATTTCTTCCAAACCTACTTTAAATTCGAAGATGGTGAATATCGGTCCACTCCTTCTGGAACCTCCTCAAAGGGGCTAGGTTTAAATGCGGCCATAGTTCATTATCGAACCTTACGTTCTAATTTTTTATCTCGCTATCCTCTGCAGGTGAAAAGATTACAACCGAGACTTAGAACCAAACTCAAAACGCGGAAAAAATCAAATAACTATATTAATTTAAACAAGTGGAAAAGCGTTAAGTTCGGCCGGGCCGAACTTTGGATACCCTCCACCATAGATATACTGACAGGTACTTGAAATGAAAATATAGTGGGCCAAAAAGTGGGCCTATGCCGACATTTCTAAAATAATTTTTAATAGAATAATTTTTAATAGAATAATTTTTAAAAATAATAATAATTTTTAATAGAAAATTTTACCCTCAGCCTTATGGCTAATTAGTGTGTATACACTTTCACACGATGAAAATGTGCCTCATCGAAATATTGGTTCTAGACCCCATGTATCTTTGACCAATTCCGTTTCAGAAAAATTTGATTTCATCCCATCTTATTATTTCTTCCAATCTTAGTTCAAGTCCAAATTTGGGGAATATCGGTCCATGCCTTCTGGTACCTCCCACACAGGGGCTACGGCTAAGCCTAAATGCGGGCTATAGTTCGCATATAGTTCATTACCGAACCGTACGTTCTAGTTTTTTTATCTCGATATCCTTCGCAGGTGAAATGATTACAACAGAGTGTTAGAACCAAACCCAAAACGCGGAAAAATCAGATAATTATTTTAATATAAAAAACGGGGTTATATGGGGAATACCCCTAAAAGGGGTTGAATATTAATAATTTTTGGTAGGGATATTTGTTACCATATACGGTTTGGTAGGGATATTTGTTACCATATACGGCTAAAAAATACCAAATTTCAGGGAATTCTGTTGGAAAACGCGCTCAAGAACCTCATAATACCGAAATTTTGGGGCACCTATATATGAGGGCTACCAGAAAAAAATGACTTATATATATAATTTTTATTAGAGACATTTGGTACCTAATAAGAACCCAATATACCAAATTTCAGCGAATTTGGTTGAAAAACGCGCACAAGTACCCCAAAATACCGAAATTTTAGGGTACCCTTATATGGGAGCTACCAGAAAAAATTTACTTATATTTATATTTTTTATTAGAGATATTTGTTACCCAACAAGAACCCAATGTACCAAATTTCAGCGAATTCGGTAGAAAAACGCGCTCAAGAACCCCAAAATACCGAAATTTAGGGGTACCCTTATATGGGAGCTACCAGAAAAAGTGGACCTATATTTATAATTTTTTATGTAGACAATTAGTACACAATAAGAACCCAATGTACCAAATTTTAGTGAATTCGGTTGAAAAACGCGCCCAAGAACCCCAAAATACCGAAAATAGGGGGTACACTTTTTGTGATTAAAGAAAAGTCCTTATTTTTAATGGCGGGCATGATAACTCCTCACTGCAACATCGGAATCCCAAAATTCCAACGGTGTTAGAAAGAGTACATGTCTGGCTCTCGTATGAACTAGGATTATTGACTTCGCTCTAAAATTGACAAAATGGCGGACCTTTGAAAAAATATTTTTTGGAAAATGACCGATTTTTTACCGAAAACCAAATTATATAAATAAGGAAGATCTTCACCGATTGGCTTTATCCTAGTTCATACGATAGCTATACACTCACAGAGAAACGTGTAAAAATTTGGAATCGTTATTAGTTTTTGAATTATCGTGCCCGCCATTCGCAAAAGAGAAAAAGGTGTTTAAAATTTGAGAAGCCCTTTAGCCGTCACTGAAGCTTACACAATAAATCGGCTATATCTTCAAGAATTCTTGAGATTTTCACTTGAAATTTTTACAGACATTCTTGAATTAGTGTAGAATCGAAATAAATCAAAAAAAAATGGACCCCGAGAATGGGGGGTCCCCTTAATTTAATCCAATTTCATGTAAATGTTCCTTCAAAAATGCGAGGTCAAATTGCCTAATATTGAGAGGTATCGGTATGAGGGGGGCTGTCAATATAAATGTGTGTAAGTAAAATTGTTAACCAAATATACCAAATTACCACCAGTTCGGTTAAAAGTTGTGCCCAACAACCGCAAATATATATGGGGTTACTCCGAAATTTGGGTCTGCATTATTAATTGGTAATAGGGAGGTTCGCTATTCATTGAGAACCGAAAATAGCAATTTACTGTAAATTCGGTTGAAGTACTGCAAGTACTAGCAATATCTGTGCAATTTTTTTAAGGTTTGTTAAAATGATAAAATAATTTTTGTTGCAATAGATTTAGATTTATTTGTAGATCTCATACATATTTTCGTCTGATATTATGTAAATAGTGTTGCTCCCACATATAATTTCATGTCTAATTGTCACGGTCTCCGATATGCGACAAAAATTACGTGTTTTCGTCCAATTTATCCAATTGACACTAAATTTTGTAATATAATAACTCGACAATGATGCAATGATAGTTTTCAGAAATAAGTTTTTTCTTCGATTTCATGTAAGTGATTCCAAATAACAAGCAATTTAGCATTTAATCACGAATTTGGTATACAATTATAGAACCAATCGTAATTTACTAATTACGATATGATTTTACAGCGTATAAAGTGTATATATAATTTGGTGCTTTGATATAATATACTCGAACCTGTCCGACTTTTGTCCATTCCATTTAGTTAATAGTTCGAGAAGTTTAATTTCGTTTTTCGGTGGTTTACCCCATTTCAATGCACCCTGTATAGTTTTAAAAGTGTACTTTTATAATTTTACGATTTTGTTACCTTATTCTACCCTCAACATCAAGTTTGTATGATAGTGGATTCTTCGAAACATGGTTTATTTCCTTTCAACATAAGCATTAAACCATGCCATATTACTCTGTACAGTAGCTAACCCTAATGTGTGTATTAAGTTTGATTAATATTTAACCAGTTTGTCACTTAGTGACAAATGACCCTGTACGTAGCGCTTTTACTTGTTTCGAAAAACGTTGTACATTGCAATATATTTCTGTGTAATGCACTTCAATACACATCCTTTATCCTTTGCTTCGATCACATTACGAACACGTGTTCCATGTAGAACTTTTGATACTAATGGCGATACCTAACACCATAACTAATACATCCAAACCGAACCTCAACCACAACCAGCCACAATATCGTTCAGTTTAAAAATAACATCGATTACTATTAAATATGGGTTTCTTCTTTCTAAGCTAGCTACGAAGCAGGTTGAGGGGATGACTGTTTGGATGTATGGCTAAGTGTGTAGTAAAGCAAGAACGATGTTAAGTTCAATGATGTGTTCTTGCATTTTGACCTAGTTCTGTTGCTCAATGTTGCAGCAGCCATAATGTATTTCCTTACTGTGGCAAATCGATTTTCCTCCTTCTACTTTTCCTTATCCAAATGTTGTGTAATTTTAAAGTAATTTAGAAAATATATTAAATGCAACTGCACACAACCGTTTGCACCATAAATAATATGAATTTTATTATTTCCGAAAGATATTTATGGCAGTTTTGCGGAAAATAAAAAAACATAAAATATGCAAAATAGTGATAAATAAAGTGGAATATTAAAATTTGCATATTTCTAAATGGCCAGTTTTTATTGAATAAATACATTAAACTGACACCTGAAAAACAATAGCGGAATTTTTGCAGACGCAGGTACGGTTAAACTGTTTGATTTGTTGCTGTATACTAGCAACACCAACAAAGTCGTTGTGTGCATTTTTCGCGATGTAACAACACACAACAGTGGGAAAGGTATGGGATTGTTTGTAAATGCCTTGCTAACCTCGAAGTGAGGCACCAGCGAAATTCTCATGCAGTTTATGTCGTTGGTCAGCTAAGTACTTCGCTTTGTTACAAGAGACATTTGGGTAGGAAGGGTTTTTTGTATAGAAGCAATAGCTCCTGGGGAGAATATCTCAACAAAAAACTAAGGGAACTGATGAGGATAAGTGGCGCGATGCGAAACTATAGTCTTCCCTGCTTACCCCTCGGCAAACAATGTCATACATTTCCCACTAATAAATAGTTGTTTTTTATAAAAACAACAAACTGGGATTCAGCCTGACTATTTGCCAAAAACAAAATACAAATGCGCTTCTTAATGTCAAAATTAAATGCCTTCGGGAATTGTAGTGTTGCTGCGTATCTTAAGAAAGTTGATGGGAAAAATCATTTTGGAAATACATTAAACAGGCCGGTTAACACAATAGATTTTGTGTTATTTTCGTCATGCAGTTTGTAAGACATATTACTAGGTGGACCCGTTGCGCTTCACAGCCCCTATTAATCGTAAAATTTTACAAAACATAATAATGTTTAAGTTAAAATTCCAATATGCGTTTGGTATATAATCTTAATTCTATTTTAATTTTTTTAATGAGGTTACTTCTCGATATTATTTAAGTCTTCAGACAAATTTATAAATTTTCTTAGCTTTCTAAGGTTAATAATTTTAAAATATTTGGCTGATATTTCTAATTGGGTGGAAAATAGCTCTAATATATATTTATTTTGCAATGTAAAACCAGTAAGGAAAGTAGTAAAGTCGGACTGAGCCGACTATATGATACCCTTCACCACTTTGGGTATATTCGAAAAGACGTCGCCTTTTTGAAGCAATTTTGGCATGAAATTGAACGAACTTAAATATGTGATTTTTTTGACTTTATGAAAACTATGCTCAATTTCATTTCATTTGGTCAAGTTTAGTCGTTTGCGCACAGTGGCACAGTAAATCGATTTAAAGCAAACTTGACACACGCTATTCGGTATGCGGCACGTTTTAAAATTTTATCTCAATCAGACACCTATTGATTATTTGGTGTACAATTTACATAAATAAGTCGAACTTATATATGGAAGCTACGATATATCTAAATCTGAACCGATTTTTATGAAACTTAGCACACATCATTCTAGATTTAATTTAGTACGCTATACCAAAATTCATGCCAATCAAAATATTAGCTGGGACTTAGATGCACCATTTACCTAAAATCGGGCGAAACTATATATGGAAGCTATATCTAAATCTAAACCGATATTCACGAAACTTAGCACACGTCATTCTAGACTTAATTCAATACGCTATTCCAAAATTCGTGCAAATCAAATGATTTTCAGAGGCTTTGGTGCACCATTTACCTAAAATCGGGCGAAACTATATATGGGAGCTGTATTTAAATCTGAACCGATTTTTATGAAACTTAGCACACATCTTTCTAGACCTAATCCAACAGGCTATACAAATTTTGGTGCAAATCGAAAGATAAAAAGGGACTTTGGTACACCATTTACCTAAAATCGGGTGAAACTATATATGGGAGCTATATCTAAATCTGAACCGATTTTCACGAAACTTAGCACACGTCATTCTAGATTTAATTCAATACAAAATTCGTGCAAATCAAATGATTTGCAGGGACTTTGGTACACCATTTACCTAACATCGGGCGAAACTATATATGGGAGCTATATCTAAATCTGAACCGATATTCACGAAACTTAGCACACATCATTCTAGAACTAATTTAGTAGGCTATACCAAATTTCGTGCAAATCGAAAGATATATAGGGACTTTGGTACACAATTTACCGTAAATCAGGCGAAATTATATATGGGAGCTATATCTAAATCTGAACCGATTTTCACGAAACTTAGCACACGTCATTCTAGACTTAATTCAATACGCTATGCCAAAATTCGTGCAAATCAATTGATTTTCAAGGACTTTGGTGCACCATTTACCTAAAATCGGGCGAAACTATATATGGGAACTATATCTAAATCTGAACCGATTTTTATGAAACTAAGCACACATCATTCTAGACCTAATTCAACACGCTATACCAAATTTCGTGCAAATCGAAAGATATAAAGGGACTTTGGTACACCATTTACATAAAATCGAACGAAACTATATATGGGAGCTATATCTAAATCTGAACAGATTTTCACGAAACTCAGCACACATCATTCTAGACTTAATTTAATAAGTTTTGCCAAAATTCGTGCAAATCAAATGATTTTCAGGGGCTTTGGTGCACCATTTACCTAAAATCGGGCGAAACTATATATGGGAGCTATATCTGAATCTGAACCGATTTTCATGAAACTCAGCACACATCATTCTAGACCTAATTTAGTAGGCTATACCAAATTTCGTGCAAATCGAAAGATATATAGGGACTTTGGTACACCATTTACATTAAATCGGGCGAAAATATATATGGGAGCTATATCTAAATCTGAACCGATTTTTCCTAATTTCAATAGGGTTCGTCCTTGGGCCAAACAAATGAGCTGTGCTAAATTTCATCCAATTCGGATCATAAATGCGACCTGTACATTGCTCACAAAAATACATGGCCAGACGGACGGACATACATAAATCGACTAAAAAGTGATTCTATGCATATTCTCAAAAGGAACCATGGGTCTATCTCGTTTCCTTTTGCCTGTTACAAACATATGCACAAAGACATAATACCCAGTACCACAGTGTGGTGAAGGGTATAAACATGAAAAGTTTGGTGCACCATTTACTTAAATTTACTTTACTTAAATCGGATGAAAATATATATGGAAGATATATCCAAATTTCAACCAATTTCAACGAAATTTGCCACAAATTAGGTAAGAATTATTTCAGCACGGTCTGTTCGTAATGGACATATTTTGAGTCCTTGCATCCTACTAAAAATCGGACGGAACTATATGGGAGCTATATCTAAATACGTTATGCAAAATTGTATGTTATGCTAAATTGTGTGGCAATCGGCCAAACTTTGGGTCTTAAAATAGGACAAATTTCAGGAAACTTTACACAAATCATTCTAGACTTTAGACGTAAAAAAAATAAATCGGGCGAAAATATATGGGAGCTATATCTAAATCTGAACCGATTTTTACGAAGTTTAACACACATCATTATAGATTTAATTCAGTACGCATTGCCAAATTTCGTCTAAACCGGAAGATATATAGGGACTTTGGTACACCATTTACATTAAATCGAACGATAATATATAGCATTTCCAGATTAAATGAAACCTTTTACAAATTAAATGAAACCTTTTCCAAATTAAATGAAACCTTTTCCAAATTAAATAAAACCTTTTCCAAATTAAATGAAACCTTTTCCAATTGAAATGAAAACTTTTACAAATAGAATGAAACTTTTTACAAATAGAATGAAACTTTTTACAAATTAAATGAAACATTTATTCTTATCCAAGGAAAAATGTCAAGAAATACCCCAGTTTGTATTACTATTTATTTAGTTTTATGTAGTAAAGATATTAAATGAAATCAAACCGAATTAAAGAATATTTATGTTAATTACATAGCCATACAGCTATATTTGTTAATATTCTTTGATTAATTTTCAAATATTGTTTTAAAATTACTTCAAATATTATATTTCCTTGGATAAGAATAAAGGTTTCATTTAATTTGGAAAAAGTTTCATTCTATTTGTAAAAGGTTTCATTCCAATTGGAAAAGGTTTCATTTAATTTGGAAAAGTTTTCATTTAATTTGGAAAAGGTTTAATTTAATTTGGAAAAGGTTTCATCTAATTTGTAAAAGGTTTCATTTAATCTGGAAATGCTATATATGGGAGCTATATCTAAATGTAAACCGACGTTCAAGAAATTTTACACACATCATTCTAGGCATAATTCATTACGCTATCCCAAATTTCGTGGAAATCGAAAAATATATAGGGACGTTGGTGAACCATTTACATTAAATCGGTCGAAAATATATATGAGGGAGCTATATATCTAAATCTGAACCGATTTTCAAAAAAAAAAACAAAGTATTCTAGACTCAATTCCGTAAGCTATCCAATTTTCGTGCAAATCGGAAGATATGTTGAGTCTTTAGTGCACCATTTGCATAAGATCGGATGAAAAAATATATGGGAGCTATATCTAAATCTGAACCAATTTTCACCAAACTTTTCACACATTATTCTAGACTTAATTTAGTACACTGTGCCGAAATTCGTGCTAATCGAATGATTTTCAGGGACTTTGGTGCACCATTTACCTAAAATCGGGCGAAACTATATATGGGAGCTATAGCTAAATCTGAACCGATTTTCACGAAACTTAGCACACACCATTCTCGACTAAATTCAGTAGGCTATACAAAATTTCGTGTAAATTGAATGAGATATAGGGACTTTGTTGCACCATTTACATTAAATCGAACGAAAATAACTATGGGAGCTATATCTACATCTGAACCGATTTTCTCCAATTTCAATAGGGTTCGTCTTTGGGTCAAATAAGTCAACTGTGCCCAATTTCATCCAATTTTAACAAAAATACATGGACGGACGTACGGACAGGCGGACATGCGTAAATCGACTCAGAAAGTCATTCTATGCATATTCTCAAAAGGAACCATGGGTCTACCTCGATTCCGACTACAAAAAAAAAAAAAAAAAAAAACAAATTACAAACCAGTGAGCGGAGCAGTATAGTCGGACGGGCCCGACCATACGATACCCTACATAACTACCACGGAACTCAAATTTTCTGCGGATTTTTATTCCGAGCCTGGGCAATATTTAGTGATATTTGCACCCTCTTGCCCGATTAGAGATAAACAGCACCTCTTACTCACACATACATATTTTCCGAATATTACGAGTATTCAGTACAGCTATTGTCCAGATTTTCTTTCACCGTGGGTTGTATTGTGATGTTCGGCTTTCATTTGTGGTCTATAGATCGACTCGAAAATAACACAAAAAAGTAAGTTTTCGGTCCACTACACTCCAAAATTATTATCTGATATTCACCGAAAATTATATGCGTTGTCCTTGACCATAACTGGAACCTCATGGAACATTTCAAAGCGATCAGCGCTATAGTTCCGCTCTCTAGAGTGATAATGGGTTATTAAATAATATACGAATACGGAGATACCTGTAAGTATTTAGGTGTAACTCCCACATCCGGGAACATACAACAACATAATTGTTATTAATTTAAAGGTCAACCACTCCTCTATGATAAAATATCAACTTCTCGGATCTATGTCCTTCAGGAGTAAATATATACGCTATAGAATACAAATTTTGTCATTTTTCACACAAAAGTCAGGGTCCATTTGACCCGCTAAATATAGACCTATCTTTATCAAAACAGGCATGCTTATTCTTTGGCCCGATCCCCTACTCCATGCAAAATTTCACGATGTTCGGGCCATTATTGCGGCCTCTGGAGCGACCAGAAAAACCGACAAAAATTTAGTATATGGTCCATTTCATCCCCTAAATATTAACCGATCTTTCCCAAAAACAATAGGGGTCTTCATTGGCCAGAACCCATCCTACATGCAAAATTTCGTGAAGATTGGTTCATAACTGTGGCCTGTATCGTGTTTACAAATTATAATGGACAGACGGACGGACGGACACACATGTCTAGATCGACTCAGCTAGTCGAGATATGACGATCGGTATACTTAAAGGTGGGTCTAGGACCAATATTTCGCGGCGTTACAAACTTTTGGGGCTGCACAAAGCTATAATACCCTGACAACATAGTTGTGTAGGGTATAAAAAGAATTTGGTTCAAGAACCCCAAAATACCGAAAATTGGGGGGTACCATTATATGGGGGCTACCCGAAGAAATTGACCTATATTTATAATTTTTAGTTGAGTAATTTGGTACCCAATAAGAACTCAATTTACAAAATTTCAAAGAATTCAGTTATAAAACGAGTCCAAGAACCCGAAAATACCAAAAATTGGGGGTACCCTTATATGGGGGCTATCCGAAAAAATGGACCGTTATTTATAAATTTTGGTAGGGAGATTTGCTACCCCATAAGAACTCAAAGTACCAAATTTCAGCGAATTCAGTTAAAAAACGCGCTCAATTACCTCAAAATCCCTTATATTGGAGCTATGCCTAAACGTGGACCGATTTTCCAATTTCAATAGGGTTCGTCCTTGGGCCAATTAAGTGACCTGTGCCAAATTACATCCAAATCGGATCATAAATGCGACCTGTACTTTGTTAACAACAATACAAGGACGGACGGACATGCATAAATCGACTCAGAGAGTGAGTCTATGCATATTCTCAAAAGGAACCATGTGTCTATCTCGTTTCCTTTTGCCTTCACAACAGAATATTCCTGAATTTTCTGCAAAAATGTCAGCGACTAATAATAATAATAGCATATTTAAATGTGAATAAATCGTTTGTGTCTCGTAACATCGCTCGTTACCGTGATACTGGTAGTGTAGCCCGACGTCAAGGAAGTGGACGGAGGAAAACAGCAACATCAGCAGAAATGGATCGAAAAGTAAAGAAGCGACTTGATCGAAACGCGCCTCCCAGTGGCCGAAAATATGTTCCTTTCGACAAACATTGAATGAAAAATAAACTCGGCGTAAAGCCATTGAAATTCCAAAAAGTGCAAGAACTTACACCGCAAAAGAAATAAAATATACTCAAACGAGCTAAAGAGTTGCTTAACTTGGCCGAAAGTAGTGAACTGCTGAATTTGGATTTCTACGATGAGAAAATATTCGTTGGGCAGCATTTTGTAAAGAAACAAAATGATCGTGTTTACTGGAAAATGTGCACCTTCAGCTGAAAATGTGCACCTTCGGTGGGCCACCGGAACGCAAGCGACGGACATGGTGATGGTGTGGGCCGCCATAACAGCTAATGTTCGCTCTCCGCTCGTATTAATTGACCGTGACATCAGAATAAATGCCGAATATTGGCGGGAAAATATTCTGGAGGGTGTATTAAAGCCTTCGGCACGCAAACATTTTGGCCGCAGACCTTGGACATTCCAACAGGACTCTGCACGCGCCACCCAAGAATGGTTACAAAATGAGGTTCCTCGCTTTATTTCCACCGCACAATGGCCACCAAAATCTCTAGATACCAATCCGTTGGACTATTATGTCTGAAGTATTTTGGAAAGCAAGGTTGGCAATAAAAAATACCAAAGTGTCGAATACCTCAAGCAAGCGCTTCGCCGGGAATGGGCCTAAATACCACAGAGCAACATTCGGGCAGCGTGTAACGGTTTCATTGACCGTTTGAAGGCTATAGTTTGTGTCAAAGGTGACCACTTCAAACAAATCTAAACATATTTTAAAATTTGATGATATTTCTGACTTTTTTGATTTCATTTAATTTTTAAGTGTGAATGGAGGTTATATAAAAATGTTTGGCCCGTTCGAACGGCGTTATTACCTGCTTTCTACAAAACTGGTCACGTGGCGAATGTGTCTTGTCGTCGTTGTAGCATTCGAAACCAATAGTTTGTTTATATCTCTATCGGAGTGGAAAAGTGCTTCAACAATGAGTTTGAGCGCAATAAAACAATTTCCGATGAGAACTATTTGCACAGAATTAGGGAAGGAATATATATACTGGTCCATTTATTGATCAATCAGTGGGAATATACATTTAGATTGTAAGACTTCGAAGAAATTTAGGTCCCAAAATACATCATCGTTTGTAAAATGAGTACAAAATCATCCATACGAGAAACCAGTATCTATCGATATATAAATTATATACCTAAACATGAACTGACTTTGACGATACCTTCTGAATATGACATAAAAAAACTGTAAGGTTTTGTAATGTAAATTTCACTTCCTTTTAGATGGTACTCTGAATTGCTTGTGATAATCTTCTTTACCCTCACAAAAAATACAACTTTCCCAAGAAGAAAATTGACATGGAAACTCGTTTTTAACGTCATTATGAAAAAACATCTGTGTTTCAGAACTCCAACAAGCCATAGCATTAGCCGTAACTGAGTATCATACATATAATAAAATTTGATTGTAAGTTCACATGAACATCGTTGTAACAAAAACAAGAGGTAGCATAAATGTCACTGCAGATATACAAAACATGCACCTATTGTTTTTCTCTTTTTTCACAGCTATTTGTTGGGGTTTATTTCATTTCATTTTCTTTGTTTCGTTTTGTTTTGCGCAAGGACATTATGCATGTCGCACTTCACTTTTATGAATGTTCATCATTATAACACAGGGGGTTGTAAGAACCACATGCGTTTTAACATTTTAAGTGTGTGCTTAAATTGTTGCTGTGTATTATTTTCCATTTTAGTGTGGTAAAAAGAGAACTAACCAGCTAAGAACCATTTTAATGGTTAAATATAAGTGTACTTATGTATTTTCATAGAAAATAGTTACATGGTGAAAAAAAAATATATTAAGATTACCATACAATAATCTCGAATCTAGTAAAACGGATTTAAAAAACAGTAAGGAAAGTCGGACTGGGCCGACTATATGATACCATTCACCACTTTGGGTATTTTCTACATATGTATCCTAACATATGTAGAATATATCTGAACCGATATCAGGGAAACTTGCCAGAGACTAATTTATATCACATCACTACGTTGTGTCAATCGGCCTAGCTATGGATATTTTCACGGCGCTTAGCAACATCATTCTAGCCTTAATTCAGTACCCTATACCAAAATTCGCGCAAATCGAAAGATATATAGGGACTTTGGTGCACAAATAACATAAAATCGGACGAAAATATATATGGGAGCTATATCTAAATATGAACCAATTTTCGCGAAACTTAGCACACGTCATTCTAGCCTTAATTCAGTACGCTATGACAAATTTCGTGCAAATCGAATGATTTTCAGAGATTTTGGTTCACCAATTACCTAAAATCGGATGAAAATATATATGGGAGATATATCTAAATCTGAACCGATTTTCACGAAACTTTGCACACTTTATTATAGACGCAGTTAAGTACGCTATGCCAAATTTCGTACAAATCGAAATATATACAGGGTCTTTGGTCCACCAATTACCTTAAATCGGATGAAAATATATATGAGAGCTATATCTAAATCTGACCCGATTGTCACGAAACTTTGCACACATCATTCATCATATTCAGTACCCTATCTCAAATTTCGTGCAAATCGAAAGATATACATTGACTTTGGTGCACCATTTACATAAAATCGGACGAAAATATATATGGGAGCTACATCTAAATCTGAACCGATTTTCAAGAAATTTTACACACGTCGTTCTAGACTTAATTCAGTACGCTGTGCCAAATTTCGTGCAAATCGAAACATATATAGGTACTTTGGTGCACCACTCACCTTAAATCGGACCCATAAATATATATGGGAGCTATATCTAAATCGAAAGATATGTAGGGACATTGGTACACCATTTACCTTAAATCAGACGAAAATGTATATGGGAGCTATATCTAAATCTGGACCGATTTTTCCCAATTTCTAAAGGGTTTGTCCTTGGGCCAAATAAGTGACCTATGCCAAATTTCATCCAATTCGGATCATAAATGCGACCTGTACTTTGTTTACAAGTTAACATGGACAGACAGACGGACAGACGGACGGACATGCAAAAATCGTGTTAAAAAGTGATTATATGCATATTCTCAAAAGGAACCATGTGTCTATATCGTTTCCTTTTGCCTGTTACAAACATATGCACAAAGACATAATACCCTGTACCACAGTGGGGTGAAGGGTATAAAAACTGAACACACATCATTCTAAGCTCAATTCTGTATTCAGAGAAATCGGACAATTTTTGGGTATTTGGTGCCACTTGAAGACTATGTGGATGTATGTATTCTCTCTTACAAGATATTCAAGATGCATCAGAAATTAGAATATTTGGAGAGACTGTCTCACAATGTTGAACTTGATATTAACATCAATCAATCTAAGGCACGGTCAAACAATTATATACCTCGATAGTTCCTGCTATATGAAAGAAAAAGCGAGAATAACATTTGGGCGACTTCAAGGAGTATCGAGAAACTCACATATATCTACGAAAACGCAAGCTTAAAATGTTCAAGGCATGTATAAAATCGATTTTGCTACACGACAATAAAACTTCGCTTGCGTCTACCACTTTACGCAATAGATATAGGAAAGCATAAGCAAATGCCTCATGATCAATGCATTCTGGAATGTAGGGAGATATGCTAGCCTTTTTGGTACCCTTTCGGTATTCAATTTCTTTTCGTGTATTTAGCCATTAAACCGATTCAACGAGTTTTCCACTGTGTAAATTTGTTTAAGATTTTCTTTAAGTTAAGGGTTTCGGTTACGGTTAAACCTTTACTGCTAATTCATGTGTATTTGTGCTTAAAACAACAATCTCACCTTGACTATGTGTCAACGTTGAAAGGTGCGATTAGTTCTTTTCAAGTCACTTGTATTGCTTCTTACAGTGATTTTATTGCCAGATTAGGGTCTTACTTATTGTATAGTTAATACGCTTTTGAATACATTAGAGTTGTTCTAAGATGAGTGTTTTCATAGCAAGGTAACATTACGGTTACACGTCAAGGCACGGACATATAAGGCATCAAAGATGATAAGAAAGAATTTGAAAATAAGAATAATAATGTGACAAAGGTTAGAGGTGACTGGCATAAAAGTATTTAACACAAAATATTTGTGTATAAAAAATGTGAATTGCTTGTAAGAATATCGCTGGGAAGTATATTGTGTATACATTAACTGCAAAGCCGGTATATGGCAATTGATAAATTTTGCCCGAAGTCTGTTCGATTTCATACAAATGGGTATATTCTATATATTTAATCTAACATACGTCGCCTTTTCAATGGATCATTGATATGACATTTAACGCACTCA